>NW_014569603.1:172477-194742 GCF_001313835.1 Polistes canadensis
TCTCTCTCTCTCTCTCTCTCTCTCTCTTATCTTCTTATCCGTTGGCTTTGAAGGGAGAGAAGTCAATTAGACAAATTCACCGCTCACGGATCGTTACGATCTCTCACTCGGAATGCCGAGTGGAGATCATTAAGAAGGATTGACACAGATTTCTCGACGACGAGGGTACACTGGCCGAGGGTATTTCTGTATCCGATAAAAATCGCGTCGCACCGAAGCCGGCTGTTTGGCTTCTCTTTCATCTTGACCTTCTTTTCCAACATGGCGAATCGTTCGCTCATTCGTTCTTTCGTTCTTTCGTTCTATCATTCGTTCTGTCGTTCTTTCGTTCTTTCGTTCGTTCGTTCGTTCGTTCGTTCGTTCACGACTCCGTCGGTCGTTATCCAACGGAAATTATGAGACGAAAAAGAAGAAAAAAAAAAGGCGCGGGAAATTTTTCTCTTTTTCTCTATATCCCACTCTTTTTATTTATTTATTTTATTTTTTTACCCGTCTCTTTCTTTCTCCGTGTTTTCTATTTTCAATAATATATTCGATAAAATAAAAACAAGATAATATCTATTATTTCTATTTCATTATCTATCGTCTTTCAATCAAAGGAAAAGATCGCGAACACGATGATATAGTAATTTATTTATATTAAAAATAAACAAATAATTAATTAATTAGACGAGACTGAATAATAGTAAGGAAAAGTATAATAGAAAAAAAATTAGAATTTTATATGTTTATTTCGTTAATAGATAGAACGAAGATGAATATTCTGCTACATATATTTATTCAAAGTTCTGGATTATATAGTACGTAATTTAACGATCGTTTTCGTTTGATTAAACTATCTCTGCTTTATGATCTTGTTTACTTAACAAAGCTGCCACGTTGTCGTCGCGTCGTAATGCGAGAATACGGATTGACCCTATCGTGAACTTTCCTTTCATGAGAATACTACGCTCCGTTCGTCTTGTAATTTCCGTTATCGTTCGTTCGTGCATAGAATAAAAAAAAAAGAGAGAGAAAGAGAGAGAGAGAGAGAGAGAGAGAGATAGATTCTAAGTAAAAATTTATGGTGAAATAAAAATGAATAAGAAATTACTTTACTTTTGCGTCCAAGTATCGATCGTATTCTATCAATTAATTCTGACTCTCATTAAAAACTCTCTCTTCCAGTAATTATTTTTATTATTTTAATTATATGCGGTATCCCCCTCACTCTTCTTAAAACTATGAACACATATCGCAACGTTCATCCCAAAACTGTGCGTATACTTGGTGTAAATTTAAATTAAAAAATGTAATTCTACATTTTTACATCATAACTTTCAAAACAAGCATATTATCTTTGAGGCTTATGCGTGTTCAAATTGTTTACATTTAATATTAAACCATGAATACATAATTTTAATATGTATAACGCATAACAAAACATTCTGTATGTTTTCTTATTTTTGAAATTATTATAGGATCTTGTTGAAAAAACATACAATCTAAATTATTCATTAATTATATATAAAAAAAAAAAAATAAAACGAAAACAATTTTTCATAACAACTCGCACGTGCATGAATTATCCAATTTTTGTTTTTCTTTTGGTTTTGTCGTAGATTAAGATTTAGAATTCTATTACGAATAGAGTAAGAGTATATAGGTACGAAAAGAAAATTACCGGTTTTATTCCAGCGATACTCTATCAAGAAGACATTTATGATCGTAAACGTGGCACTGATGCATACATCCGGAAAGTAACGTTGACTACTGCCTGGTTATTACTCGTACTGGAGTATTTTTGAATGACACTCTCTTTCCCTCCCTCTTTCCCCTCTCTTCTTTCCACCCTTCTTTTCTATCGGTACACAACACTCCCGGTTCACTCGCGTACCACGATGTTCCATTGTTAACCTGTTAACCGAGGAATACGAGATAATTAATCACGAAAAGTTCTTTTTGTGTTTAGCTTTTGAAATTTTTTTTTTCCTCTTTGTTTTTTCATGAAAGAATAAAAAATAATTTTAATTGTTTCATTCCCATTACTAACGTGATGCGTGTAGAAAATGAAAGAAACAATGTTTACGTTAATTTATTCCAACTATCCTCTCTATTTTCACATTTGTATAATATTATTTTTTAATTAAAATTAATTTCACCGGGTTTAACGAATTGATATATTTTGTTTCTAGCCAGTATCAAAACAACAAATAAAAGTTATACCGGTGAATATGGAAAAGCAAAAACTATAACGCGATAGAGTATCGATCAAAAGTTTCGAGTTTTAATTCTATCGATATTTTATTTCCATTGGTTGTGGACGAACAAAAAATATAAAAACAAAATAGAAAAGATTTGGAGCATTGAAAAATAAATAATATAAAAATAGGATCAATTCGTTGGTGATTTCGTAGTCGAATTTTTCATCCGTTAAATAAAACTGTCCTTCATACTATTTTTCCCAACTCTCCGAAGCTAATAAATTAAGATGAGTTGTGGTATGGAATTCCTTGCGTCTAATTAGGAGACGAATTTAATTAGCGAAGGCCTTAATTAAAAGAGCACCACCAAGGCAAATTTTGAAAGTCTACCTGTTAGTCTTTCAACGACGTCCCGTAAAACTATTGTACGTGATGCAAATCATTCTAACGACGTTTTCGACAATTTCATTATACATAGAAGCTAACCACGAATCTATTACAACAACGTTACTTTATACTCATTTATAATTGCCGAAAATGTTCTAAACCAAACAAATTAGATTCCTCACGTCCACGTTGAAAGATAAACAAAAAGAAATATAAAAAAAAGAACATCAACTCGAATTGAACATTGACAATCTTTTTTTTTTATTTTAAACACCGAGCCGCAACGTACTAAAATTCGCTTATAAAAAAGAAACTACACCACCACCACCACCACCACCACCACCACTATTATCACGAATCACAAATAAAAAATAATTATCCAAAAATAAAGATCACAAGTATCTCGAGCGTATTATTAAACAAAAATGAAATTTAACTAAAAAGAAGAAGAAGAAGAAGGAATTAAAATAAAAATATAAAAAAATCAAATCGATCAACTAGAGCATCTAACGTGCGAATATTTGACGTGGAAGCGTTAGACTGAACTAGAGACTAAAGTCTCTATGCGAAAAAGAGTGAGAAAGGGAGTAGAAGGAACGAGAGAATGAGAAGGAGTAAATAGACTTGATAGGGGATTGGAAGGAAAGTGGTAGAGAGGGTGTAGAGAGGGTGTAAAGAGGGTGTAGAGAGGTTGGGTTGGTTAAAGGGGGGTAACTGAGGTGTCATCGTGCCATCAGCCATTGCATCCTTACAGCTGCTTGCTCACTACGACTCGTGGACATTGGATAACTGGTGTTAGTATCTTTCCTACGTTCTATGTTCTAACTAACACATGTTCATATATTCGCATATATGCATGTGTATATATATCAGTGTATGTCTCTCACCGGAAGTAGATGGAACAGAACTTACTCCCCGTCGTCGTTGTCGTCGTTTACGGTGAACCGTCAGAAGCATGGCTTCTCTTGTAATTACAAACTTGATCGTCCTGACCTGCGATCGTTAAACCTTGACAATCCACACTGTCTTGGATAGTCGTCTTCATTCTCGAGATTACGAACAAAGGGCTGCAAATGTCTATGTTGATGATATATTATATATGTGTATTGTAACGGCTTCCCTAGATATCAAATAGACACCTTCAATTGATCATTTATTTGATAAGATTGGAACTTGTCATTAGAGAAAATACATTTTTTAATAACTACATTGATGCTATTCGTTATATCATTTTATTATTATATAAATAATATATATATGAAATTAGTATATGTGTTGTGCTTGTTAATTTTTATTGGAAAAATTCTAACTGATTGAAACGAATGTAACTCGTGTCAATTTTTGTTTTTTATTTCAAACACCATCACGTATAATTTCAAATCGGTACACTATCGTTTAAAAAAATAATATATTGTCAATGTATATTCATTTTATTTTTCTATAATATAATCTATATTAGAAGACAAATGTGTTCGAATTTTGATTGTAACTAATTTTAGCAAACTAATGATTCTTTTTAGAAAGCAAATGATTCTTCTCGTGCCAATGTTTCCTTTTCTATTCTTAGCATAAAACATTAAATAATAATTTTTGTTTAACGGTAAGATAAAAAACCGTGAAATGATTTTTTTATTTTTGAATAAGTAAAATATCGATAAAAAAAAATATTTGACCAAATCTTTCTTTACCTATGAAAATACCAAGATCGTAGAAAGAAGCGTATCTCTTGTTGAACGAGTGAAAACCTTATATCGCAGAGATCTCCTTGAAGATTTACATGCAAACAGATCAAGAATGATAGGTTCGCGTGTTCGACCCTATATATGATGGGATGAATCAAGCCGCAAGAAGCTATCAATCTTGAGTTGTTTACGTTATATTTCTCGTATGAAACATTTTTCGAAATATCCACAGAAAAATCGTTGAAAGAAAATATGTTTGCAAATAAGAGTTGGTTGCCCGGTCCACTGTTCTTTTATAAAATTCATGATTTTATCTGAAACGTATTAGAAAAAAAAATTCACTATAAAAAAGAAAAAAAAAGCCAATAAAAATAGGATAAAATAAACTAGGATGAAATAAAAAACAAAAATTACGCCCACGCGTAATAATAATTCATCAAATTAAATATTCCGATGGCGTACAAAAGTCGATTCGAGCGTAGGAACACACACGAAAAAAACAATGTGAAATAAATAAACGAAAAAGATGAAAAAGAAAAATATGTAAACGCGTAATAAATTCATAAAAGTGAAATATTCTGATCGCGCGTACAAAGGTCGATTAATAAGTTATAATACGAGATACAGTACTTCTTTTAACTATTTAAAGATTAAATGTATGATAGTGTTAAAAATAATATTCATAAAGCGTTGTGAACGTCCTATACGTTTCTACTAATAAATTGCCTTAATAAAATTATATCCTCTCTTTTCACAGACTGGCAGCATTATCTATTATGGCTTCGTATCGACGCAACGTTCTACCTTTCATCGCGTTAACTCTCTTAACGCTGCTCCCATACAATCAAGGTGTTTCTCGACCCATAAAAATTATAAAAATTGGTAAGCAATTACTTTCTTTTCTTCTTACTTTTTTCTTTTGTTTTTTTTTTCTTTGTTTCTTTTTTTATTTAATAAGTAACTCCCTGCCTTAACCGATCTTATGCTAAACATTTTTTCTTTTTTTTTTTTAATTTTATATCCCTTTGAAAATAAACCATTTAAAGACCACGGTATCGTAAGATTAAGAAAACAATTTCGTGCATCGTCGTGTATCAAAGCTTAGATTGACGTAAAAAAAAAAAGGAAACCATTATAAATAAAATAAAAAAGATATTAAATAATTATGTGAAAAAAGTTTTACATAAATTTAGAATAAAGAAAAATTACAAAAATATGATGGATCTTTCGTAACTATCAAAAAATATAAAGGATATTGAAGATGATGCTAAAAAATCCTATAATCTTATTTATGAATAGAGCGAGAATATTTTCTTTTTCATTACTAATAATTTTATTGTCATTATCGGACATGATCAACTTGATTCGCATGATTCTATCTCCTTGAAAAAAAAAATCTTAAACAGTATGTTCGTACCTCCTATAATAAAAGTTTTGCGATTCATCTATGACGAAGGTAAGCAACACTGAACTAAAAATCTACGATTAATTAAACAATCTATCATAAACTATTTATAACAAATCAATTTCAAACATAAACAATATTAAAAATTATAAAATCGATATTAAATTATTCGCTAACACTTGAGCATGTAAAAAGAAAATTAAAAAAATTACAAGAAAAAAGAACAGTCAAAAATAGCAAAAAAAAAAGAAGAGAAAAAAGAAGAAGATGATGAGAAATATCTAAAGAAAAGACAGAAAGAAATAGGAATAAGAAAAAGAGAAGAAATCTGAAAAAGCTTCTCAAGTTCACTCGAGGCGTCGTCGTCTTGAGTGGGAGTGGTAGTGGGGGAAAGGGGGGTAGAAGAGGAGACGGGATGAAAGAAGGTTGAACCCTTTTACCCATCTTTCTTTTTCCTTATCCTTTCTTCTCTTCTTCAAACCCTATCTATAATACACGCACATATATCTGTATACATATATATATACGTACAAACATGTGCACATATGCATGCGTATATATATATGTAAAAAGTAGTCTAGCTAGAGTTACAGGATAAAACAGAAACTCCTTCTCGTGCACTCTTTATCGACATATTATGCGACTGCTTGGCCAAAGTCACGTTCCTCTCTTTTGCTCACGTCAAAGAAATATGCATTTGTCATTCTTGAATTCGTTGCATTTCTCCTCTCTCTCTCTCTTTCTCTCTCAGTCTGTCTTACTCTATCTTCTTTTTCTCTCTGTTATGAAAATAACCAAATATTTAGAGAAGAACGAATGACTTTCATAAGCGAATCTCGTCTCTTGGTACATCCTACTTACACACACCGATGCACAAATAAACGTACACGGGATTGAATATAATACAAGAATATGCAGCTTTTCGTCGACTAAACTCGACAAATTCCACGATATGTATTATATATATATTTTTAAAGAGAAAGACATATACACAGCAGACGGAAGACAGATAAAGAGAGATAGAAGAAAATTGTGTCCCAATTTTAACGATATAACAACAGTATGTATACTCAAGAACGATGCTTACATAATGAAACAAATATTTCAACGATTTTATAAGATTTTAGAAACATATAAAATTAATGTGAAATATTCGTTCTAAAAAAAAAAGAATATATATAATATGTATTTTTTTATTTGGAAAGATTTAGATTAACGATTAAGAATGTTAATTATGGTTGAATAAATTATTCGCGCGTGTGATATTCCGTGGAGAATAAATAAAAGAACAAATCCGAACGAATGAAAAATAGAGGAGAAAACGATCCAGATAAAGACAAAAAACGTAAGAGAGAGAGAGAGAGAGAGAAATAAAAAAAAAGGGAGAGATAGAGTAAGAGGGAAAAGACTTTAAATACAACGTGGACTTACATGACGTTAGCCTCGGGTGTCGTGTAAATTATGTATGACCGAAGATAAAAGTACGAAAAGTAACAGTAGAAAGGACTTTAGAAACGGGGATACGCGTAGATTACAAAAGAGCTACGTTAGTTGGGTATAGTTTTCCCTCTTTTGCACCTACAGACGAAAAAAATAAAAAAAAGAAAAGGAAAGGAAAAAAAAGAAAAGAGAGAAACCTTTTTCCAACCAACTTTCTTCCTCAGAAACGCCTTTCAAGTATTACGTACGTGTATATATTTAAAATAACGTTATCTTTCACGAGATAAACGAACGATTTCACCCGTCTCGTCCTACTCCTATTACTTTCTTCCTTTTCTTTTATTTTCTTTTCTTGTTTATTTCCTTCTTTCATTTTCGTGGTGTTAATAAAAAATAACTTACGACATCGTAAAAAGACATTAATTAACGATAACGTAATGAAGATACAAATTAAATAAACAACAAATTATAGAAGAAAATGAGATGAAATATATATATATATATATATATCGCATTGTAAAATTGAAATAAAAGTAGAGAGACGAACAATTTGTACTATCATCGTTCTTGACGAAGTATTCAAGTCCTGTCGGTATACGCGTAACAAGGATTTAAAAAAAAAAGAAATAAATAAATAAATAAAGAAAGAAATAGAAATGCAACGAGCACAACGAAAAACTTTTTTTTGTTTTCTAGAGGTAGGGAGAATAAAAATAATATAAAGAAAGGAAGGAAGGAGGGAAGGCTTGTAAATGGAAGAAGAAAACGTTTCAACCCCATAGAATTGTTGAAATCACGGAAATTGCAACGTCGTTGGAAGAATAAGCGTACGTTAGTGTCCATTTCGAGAAGAGTATAGTTTTACTGTGACTCGACCAGGACAATAGATATAACCATTGGCGACGCAGTTGTCGCAATTTTACGAGACGCGCTTTTATAAGCGCTCTCAAAGCACCTCTCTCACTCTCTCTCTCTCTCTTTCTCTCTTTCTCTCTTTCTCTCTCTCTCTTGCTCTCCCTTACTCTTTTTCTATTTTCCTTTCTCTTTCTCTTTCTGTTTCTCTTTTTCTCGATAACCCTGCATCGAGTATCGCGATGGTACACTAACACCGATACAAGAGAACTAAAACTGTCATTGTCACGAGAGTTACCGGCTATAGAGGTTCAGAAAAGTTCAGAAACAGCGGGGGGAACATTCCCTCTAACCTCCCTCTCATCCCCTTCCTACACCCCCATAGAGAGGAGAACGATCCGATAAAATTGCTAGTCTACGATCGTATCGGTACGGTAAATAAGGATTCTATTCGCGTTGTGGTTCTACGGTTTAAACCCATAAACCATTTCTACCTCTACTCCGATTGACTTTAGTGCTTAAGTCATTACTTCCTCGCGTAACTACCTACCACGGTTTAACGCTGAAAAATATCATTCAGATTACTCGTTTCGTTCGATTACGCGAAAAAAGAAGGAAGGGAGGGGGGATACCTCTCACATAAATATAATTCTATTTCGCATCTTGATGAGAAAAGTGACCCATTTTTGTTTCATTTTACTTTTTCGCCAGCTTAACAAAACCTTTTTATTAGTTAATAATAGAAATGGAAAACGCGAATATTGTGTTCATATTTTTGTATCGTCCATTCATTCTTCAAATAATTTGTGATCGATGTTTTGTTCTTTAACGATATCACGATTGCTAATTTGTCAATTTTGTTCAATTGTTTCCATCATTTCATCAATTTGTTTCTACCGATTTATCGATCAAAACGAGAGGTACATCCTTGTCGTCAAAATTTTCAAATTGAAAATGCTCGAACAAGTTTTTTGCCTCTCGTACCGATACTGTGCATCGTGTTCATAAACATCACAAATTGATTCACCAGTAATAAACTTTTCAAATGTGTATCGAATTTCTTCTTTTATTTTAATACACGCTCAATACTCAATAATTTGTAACTGAATAAACAAATATCGTTACTTTTTTTTTTATATGAATTGCTCAATATGATATATCACCTTTAAAATCGGGTTTGATTAATAAAATCAAAGTTATGTAATCATAAAGTTATCTATCAGAAAAATACAAAAGGAACTATTTACTCGACCCAAATAATTCGTAAGTACGCTGAACGTGTCATACTACTTCTTCATCTTTAGCTTTATTAAAAGTTTTTCATTCGGTAACTTGTGATAGAACCAAAGTTTCTACTTATACTCACATACGTTCATACATGTATATATAACTCTTGTACGATCTGAGAGATTAGTTATCTTTTATTTTTATTAAAAAATAAGAAGAAAGAAAGAAAGAAAGAAAGAGATAGAAAACACTATATTAAATTTAGAAAATAATTTTCAACTTTTCTCGGTACCACAAAAATTAACTAGCTACCGTCGTACCAATCATGCTACGATATAACCCAAATTCGCACGGTAAATAGCTACGTTTTCCCCGGAGCGTCGACATTTATATTACCTAACAAAAAATACGCTACTAACACATTCCATATGTGTAAATTTATAATGTGTAAATACGTACAAGCATTCTACGAAATACATTCGTTAAAATGCGTACAAATATGCGAGTTATGACATCGAATGATGTCAACCTTCGTGTAAAAACCGAAATTAACAAATTCGAAAAAAAATTTCAAAAGCGAAAATTGTTATACATCGATTACGATTGTTTGAATTAAATTTTTGTATATTACTTGCATACAAGTACTGTACCCCTGATAATAGGCAACACATCCTTCTTTGTCAACTATTGTTATCAATCGAATAGGTTCCTTAAGGAATAGAAAATAAATCTATTATCTATTTTACAAGAACTGAAAAAAACTTGTTCTCGTTGGCAAATATTCTAAGTAAGCGTAATTAATCAAACAATGTATGAAAGGTTGCTTGTTTTCAGGTGCTACAATTACATTTCATTTAAGGTTCAACGAACATGCTCAATTGTCTAGAATCTATCTAATTAAATTGTCACCCTCTCTATCTCTTTCTCTTTTTCGTGGCTCGAAATATATATAAGCTATTGCTTCTATCTTTTATTTGTTATACATACATACATACTTTATTACAATATCCTCGTATAAACGTTTACGTTTCTATCATGAAATATAAACCGAAATGCATACACATTATCGTAGCATCGTAATTTGAAATCAAAAACTTTTAGACTTCTCTTTCTTTCTTTCACACGTATGCATGCATGCATACACACACACATGCACATTCACGTACAGAAAATATTTTCATTTCAAATACTTGAAAGAAACGAAAGGCAAGGTAACGTTACGTTTAGATCGCAATAGTGAAAACACACGGAGTACATGAAATTTCACTTTGGAATATCGGTCGAAGAAAAATAATCATCTTTTAAGCGTGAGAGTCAGATGAAAAATAATTCCGAAAATATTTCAATTCAATATATTCATACTTGCGTACAGAAATACACACACATGTACCTTGCATATATATTTATTATATATGCAAGTATTATAAGCATTGCAGGACGAAGGAAAGATTTTGGAAAATGTATTCACGGTGTGTAATGTAAAAGAATTATTATTATTAAGGGAATAATGTGTCTAAAATTTGTAATATTTAATAAAGTAAATCACCTGGGTGAGTTAGTTCTCGTGTAAATAGCAAAGGACGAGCATAAACGAAAAGAAAAAAAAAACAAGGGGAAAAAGAAAGACAAAGACAGAGAATGGAGAATTAAAAAATGCATCCATGCTTTCTATTCAAACATACACTCGCATAAATTACACGAAAAAGAATACACTTCTATTCTCTTACCTGTTTTTTTATTCTACAACTCAGAACATGCAGAAAAGTCACACATCGTTTAAAAATCTTTCGTGCAAACGTCAGACGTAGAATGCAAATCGCCCTCGGTACGTACGATCTTTTTCCAACACAAAAATAGCTAATCCAATTTAATTCGTAGTTTTTGTTGTTGTCGTTGTTTAAAAAACAAAAAAAAAGATTAAAAAGCCATCGAGTTTCGCCGTAGACCATCGTCGTTCCTAAAACTTGGAGGTAAGAATAACGTCAATATCTTAATATACAAAGATAATTTGTTTCCTCAATTTTACGATACTAAAAGAAAGACCCTAAGTTTTTAATAACAATTTTGAACACTCTGTCTGTTTACCATCCCACTTTTATCAATTTCTCAATCCTCGATAATTACTTTGGAAAATAATTAAATTTCCACGACGTTACACTTGTCACTCCGCACTTAACAAGAGAAACTTTATCATCGTTATTAATATTATTATTATTATTATTATTATTATTATTATTATTATTATACTTGTAATTGAAGATAACAACGTTTTATCAAACTTTCAATAGATATCAATGGATAAATCATCAATTGAATGTTATCGTTTGTCGTCGAATTACGTACATGATTCTTTCTCCCTTCTTTTTCTTTCTTTCTTTTTTTTTTATTCTCAAACAAGTATCATTCATTTCATCTTTATATTATTCTACTTGATTATTTTTATTTATATATTATGCATACATGCTTGTGTATGCGTACATGTGTGTGATATGTTCTTGTTAAAGCTTATGGTATTAAGAAAAATAATGGGCTTCCTGTTACGTCTTTCTGTCACGTAAAGCTTCTCGTATAACTTCTTTCATGTATCCTAGTTGGACGAAAGATAAGACACGACGAACAACTTCGTCCTACGACTCATCCTTTCTTTCTCCTCACTTACTCCCTTTTACTCCCTTTCACTCCCTCTATTCCTAGCCTTCTCTCTTTATCTCCCCTTTTGTTCTTCTTATTCTTTAGCAAGTCACTTCTTCTCTCTCTCTCTCTCTCTGTCTCTCTCTCTCTCTCTCTCAGTTCGTCTATCATGAATTTTAGTGAAAGACAAAAAAGAATGAAAGAGAGAGAGAAAAAGAACAAAATTAGCTACAATGCAAGTAATATTTCTAAGTTTAATTAAAACACCACTTGACGTTGCGTTTCACATATTCCCATGGTCGAGTATACTTTTGCTATAGTGATTAAAGTTACAACGAGATAATAATTCTTTTCAATGCAAAAGGTACTTATTTCTCTTTCTCTCTCACTCTCTCTCTCCCTCTCTTTCTTTACTTTTTTACTGCAAGCGAGTAATAAATTTTCTAGTTATGAGCACGTACTATTCTTTATATTCTCAAGGTTTCTATACATAAATATAAAATGATTTAATAACAATTATTATGTTAAATAATGCCAAAATAATGAAAGTATGTAAAAAAAAAAAAAGAAAATTTTATCCTCTTAAAACTTTATCCTATTTTTCGTATTCATTCGAATTTCTTTTCCAACGAAATATTAAGACGACAATGCTCATTGAAACGTATTACGTATTTCAAACAAGATAAAAAGAAAGAAAAACAGAAAAGGTAAAAAGGTAAATTAAACAAGAGAAAAGAGATCATTAATTTTTTATTTAATTATTCATCGAAAAGATCAACGTCGAAGAGATGAAAGTTCTTTACAAAGAATGGAACGCCGGAAGGAGGACAAAATTGCTTGCGTGAGAGTAAAAAAGAAAAAAGAAATCAAAAAAGATAGAAGAAGTACATTATAAGAACAGAAGCGCAGAGGAGGATTATATCTAAGGTATATACACAATATACATGCATACATACACCTGTTACAAGAAGGATCGTATATAGTAGTAATTTCTAACGTGCCAACAAATCGTACAAGGACTGGTTAAATGGTACACGCTTTAACATAGTGCTGCATAATGGGTGCGAAAGAGTAGGAATGAACTGGGGAGGAGAAGATGATGTTTCAAATCGAACACGAAATATTAAAAAAAAAAAGGATGAGCGATAAGTGACAGCCGTATTATCACGTAGAAAATAATCAATTGATTTGAATGAACATGAAATTATGCTTATTAGATTTTTCCTGGAAAGTTATTGACATAGTGTGTTTAAAATGACGACAATTTAGAAATAAATACATTAATATATTATTATTACATATTAAATGAATTTAATCGGAAAGTTTTATTTGTAACTAGTGAATTTAATAAATACGAAAATAATATACAGGAAACCCCTTATCTTAAAATTGTATATGTTGATAAAACTAAAAAAATATTCGATTTTTTTATGTCTAACAATTGATCCTTTGTAAATATTGTAACAATTGATACTTTGTAAATATTTCTTAATACCAATCAGATTAATACCCATTAATGTAAAAATAATACAAACTATATATCTATTAATATACTTGGAATATTAAATAATTTCGATTTGATATTTTATTAAATGACGATTTTCAACTCGAAGTCACCACTGAGCAGGAACGTTAAAAAATACACGTATTTTAGTTTAAACAATAAAAAATATTAATAGAATGTACGACATACCTTAAATGATTGATAATTAATCGAAGGAAATGTATACTGTACTCTAAAAGCACGGAGTCTAGGTTCGACGCACCGTCCTCTTCAAAATCCAACAGTATACTGATGTCATCGTCCTTTGTGAAAGTTCTTTTATTAAATGTTGTTATTATGATTTTCCGAAGGCTACATACGTATAACGAGAATAATATTCATAATAAATAGAATTTATTCTTCTAAAAGTCATGTAGGTAAACAAGAATCAATGAAAGGAGTTTGAATAACTTACATGGAGGACAATGAGACATTCGAACAGTGAATTTCGAATAGAACGGTACATCGAACTAATAATTCGTGTTTTTAAACTATAATATATATTTTCTTCGATTAATTAACAAAATCATTTAAAATATATCGAACACTCTCAAGGTATGTCACATCTCCACTCATTTTTTCATAAATAAACGTATCTCGCAATAACTATTGGTCGACAAACACGCACACACGCACACACACTACACTAACCCTAGAACCTTCCCTAATCTCATTCGACTGTGAGTTCTATTTCACTTTCTCTTTTCCTATCTCTGTATTCTTTTTCTTAAAATATCGTTTCATAAAATTCTATCATTACCGATGCCTAAGAAGTTTCGCTTTAAAAACAAGCAGAAGGAATTTTGCTTCAGTCTCTGTTTCTTTCTCTCTCTCTCTCTCTCTCTCTTTCTGTCAAAACTTGAAATTCCATCTTTTGAAGATAACGCATAACCAAAAAAAAACAAGCACGAAGGACAAGAAAGGAACGAATATAAGGGGATGGAAAAAAGATCAAATGAAAGAATAAGTAAAAACGAAAAAAAAAGAAAAGAAAAACTTCGTGCTCGTGGACCAGAGGAAAAAGAAAATACAACGAATGAAATCCATGAACGGATACCATGAAAGAAGTTGTGAGTATTTTTAAGGAAAACGAGATTAAGCGAGCTCGACGACAACGACGACGACTACAGCGATGAAAGAATATCGTTGTCCTCCTTCTACTTCAATCCCCACTCTTTCCTATTTCCAAACCTCCTTTCCACTCCCCCCATCTCCAACATCCCCTAACATCTCCCCTTTTTCCCTTTGTGCCCGCAAACTTTTTCCTTTAATTTTTGCGAAGACAAAGAACCGAGTTTTCTTCGTTGAAAACGCTACTTTCTTTTACTTCTTCTTCTTATTCTTCTTTTCTCTTACGACTAGCGAACGTTAACGTGGAAAAATAGTATTCCTGCTGGATACTACTTGGTTTAATGTATTTTTGTATATATATATATATATATATATATATATATATATATGTGTGTGTGTGTGTGTGTGTGTGGGTGGGTATATATAAATGGTAGCAATGAAAACTCTTGAAATAATAATTATTCTTAAAAAAGTTAACCAACGATTAACTTCAAAGAGAAACAAAATGAAAACAATTATGACGATCATTTAACAAAAATACTAAATAATTTACTTTATTTGTAATACAATTAATACAATTATTATTAATTGAATGTATATTTGATATATATTTCGATTAATATACATCGATATTAAAAATATTAATATATTTTAATTAAATAAATGTATTTAAATAATAATTAAAATTTATTGATCATTATTATCAACAATATTTCAATAAATCAATAATTTGTTTCCATTTAATAAAGAGTTTGTATATTTCTAATAAAAAAAAAAAAGAAAATTATCATCAGACACTTTATCAGAAAGAAATGGGACAGAAATTATGCAATCACTTAGTATTCTGTGAAATAAAAACGTTCGTTATTAACGAAAAAACAAATATTGTACTAATAAGAATAAACTAAAAAGAAAAAAAGAAAAAACGCGCAAAAAAGATGAAATAATAAAAAAACAAAACTAAAAAAAGTTAGAGTGCTATCCATTTGATCGGAGACAAGCTCGATAACGTTTGTCAAAAGCAAAGCGTTATGATATCGTTCGTACCATGTTCACACAATATCCGAGTAATAAATAATAGCCATGCTTTGTAACGTTACATATAACGCTTATAGACACATTCGACGAACGATTTAGTTAACGTTGAGCTTGTTACATGACAGAAATTTATCTGTCTCCCAGCAACTCGATGGAATATGAGACTATTTCTACATATATCTTTGTATATCTATGTGTGTTAGTATACGTGTAGATATATACTACACGTAATATATGCGGTTAGTATACATGAAAGTGTAGGTAGACCAAAAATTTTCATCGTAAAAACCATGTCACCCACGTAAACTCCAACGTTGGTTTTTATTTCCTATCGCGAAAACGTACACGAGCTTAAATGAGGCGTTTACTCTATCCGATTTATTTTTTTTCTTCTTCTCCCATTCTTTTCTTTTCGTTTCTTTTCTTTTCCTTCCTTCTTTCCCTCCGTTTCTTTTTATTCTTTTTCTTGTCTCTCGTAGGATACAAAAAAAATATACATTTTTATTTTCAACCAGTTATACTACCTCGAAATCTCAACGAAGGTTAACGCTGTTTTCTAAACTTTTTAAGCCTCGATGAAACTTTTTTCTCTCTCTCTCTCTCTCTCTCTCTTTTTTTCTTTCCTTCTTTTTGTCCTTCTCTTTCCCTCTTTCATTTTAGTCCGCAAAATTTTTCCAGAACACTTCCGTACAAAACTAGAACGGGCGAATACGTAAAAATATGAACACACCGGTCGAATTTATACGATGATAAAATCCACGTTGAAAAATTGTACAAGCGATAGAACGGACGTGTAAAAAGGGCGAAGAAAGTAAGCATTACCCAAAGGATATCCTAAAATTTAGTAGAAATCTGCTTTTCTCTGATCCTTTTTTTTTGTCCATCCAATTTCTTCCTGCTAGAATTAGATACGGGAAGAAAAATTCATTACTACAACTATAACATCGTCAAAAGTAAAGATATAAAAGACAATTTTCAACAAAAATATTATATAAATGAGATAGCTTTTTTTTTCAAAAGCAATAATTTTCATAAAATTATTTTCCATCATATTTTTCCATATATATATAAATTTGATAAATATCATACGAATGAAATAACTGATAATAAATAAATCCTTATGATCGAATACAAAAAGGAATAATCTCCCCTTCTAATATAAAATAATAAAATAAATTCGACAAATATATATATAATAATTTTTAACTCGTAACAATGAAAAAATAAATATAAGAAAGATATAATATTGTTTCGTAACGCGTTATAAAATAAAATGGACAATGAATGAAAGACATTCGCGTAATCGATCGACTAGTTTGATAATTTATTTATAATATTCATTTGGGATTCAAGAAAGGTCTTTCGCGTTGAAGAGCCTTTTAAGGTGAGAGTGGAGTGGTACGATGTAATTTCACTCTTTCCATCCTCCATGCCGGTGTTCTTACGAACCCTTCATTCTCGTTTACCTCCCTCTTTACATCTCTTTCCCCCTTTCCACCTTTCTCACTCTCTCTCTCTCTCTCACTCTCACTCTCTTTCTGTTTTAAATCTATCTTTCACCTGCATTATTCACCTCTATTAACAATCTTATGCAAATTTTGTTTGCTCGAGTCGGTAGTGTCTGGCATGCATTACCGACGCTATTGGAAAGTATGCTACTACCTTTCAACCATAACCGAAACTTCGATCGGTTACTCGCCATTGATAGTAAGTCTCAAATTCATGAAGGAATTTTACATCGATCCGATCTGATCCTTTTTATTTATCGCATTAGAGAGAAATAGAAAAAAAAATGAGAAATTTTTATTGAAACAATATTAAAATAATATATATAAGAAATATTTTTCATTTAATTTATATTTAAAATATATTTATATATATTTATCATAGATATTAATTATTTTGATTATTTCAATTATTTATTTCAGATATTGATAATTTATTATTTATCAATCCCTTCCATGTATCATATTAAAGAGAAAATTATAAATTTTTTTTATTAGAAATAATCTCTTAGATTATTAATATAAATTTTTTAATTTCAGATTTATTTATTTATCTTCGATATCTAATTATTTTTATTATTATGACTATTCATATTAAGTATTATATAATAATTTATGATTTTTCTTATTTATTTAAAATATATTATACCTTATTTAAATTTCTATAAAATATTTTTAATTAAATTAATATTGATAAAACAAAAATTATTGTAAAAAAAAGAGAAAGAAAAAAAATAGGAAACCCAACCAAGTATAAATGATCGAAAAAGCCAGAAGCTAGGTTGGAAAATGGTCGTTCAACGTTCATGGTGGTCGGAGGTCGAGCTCATTTGTTAACCGTAAGAGCACAATGCTCGTCCTATTGTTCGCGCGTAATTATTGTTTTGCCCCGTGGGTGCAGCCTCCCCGTGCATGTTTACCCTTCACCCTTTCGCAAAGCAACGCGCGTGGTTTGCTTCATTACGTGTCCAGATAAGCAACGTACAAACCTTCTCTCTCTTTCTCTCTCTCTCTCTCTCTCTCTCCCTCTCTCTCTCTTTTTCTCTTTCTCTCATTCCTTCACTCTTTCTCATTTTCTCACTTTATCCTCTTTTTCTTACATTTGCACAACTGCATATTTAAACCGATGATCATGATTACCGTGAGTTGTAGTAAAAGTTTAAAAAAAGGGGGGGAGTACAAAAAATAAAATATATTCAACCCCAAAATTGTAAAATTCATTCGAATTGCCAATTATTTGCATCCATATATATATATATATTGTGTAATAATATTATATTAATATGCATATATTCTGCAATATATTCCATTAATTATCTACACACGTGATATATAAAATAATATATTAATTAATAATTATTATTTTATTGTGGTATTTTTATTTATACGTTAATTGTATAGAAAAAAATTCGATCGAACATTAATAAATTATTTTCATCGAATTATTAAAATATATTTAACAACGAAATATATTATTTTTTAACAAAGACTTTTGAAATCTGTTGGGGTTTTTATTAAAATACGTAAAACGAATTATACACTATTGATAAAGAGACTTTGACAAATGATTTGTCAAGTAAACGGACTTGGGTTAAACGACACGTCGTCGTTTCTTGTTGGAATGTTTTACGGAGTTAGAGACCCTAATAAAAGTTCGAATTGAACGTGTGGTTCGAATAAAGGAGAAATTTGTTTGCTGCTAAAGTGTGAATTTAAATCGAACGAAAAAGTTAAGTCGTCGTTTCTTATATTAGAAAAAATAAAGTTAACATCCACCCTAACACGATGTTTTGTCAAATAAAATTTAAAATAGAAATCAAATTAAATCGAATTTATTGATGAAAAATGTTATTTGACGTAGAAATGAATTTCGACTGTATACTAAAAACACGGTGGATGTGTTTTAAATTAAAGAAAGAAGAGAAATAGAAGAAGCAGAAAATATATTTAATTATCTATAAATTGAACTATTAGTAAATGATAAAGTATGAAAAATATAGAATGTATATTTTCTTAATAGGATTATAGATTGAAATCAGCATTAAATCCGTTCGTTATTTCGTCATTACGATTATTAGTCAATGCGTCAATTGTTTCTAGAAATTGCATTGTTAAAATTATATATCATTAGGATTATCTGACGGAAATACTAAACGGAAGACTGTTCCGGCCGAATTACCACAACGTATATTAATCGTTGGGGAAACTGAATGGTTGCTCAATGAAATTAATTAATACAAAGACGATTATATAAGAGATAGAGAATTAGAGTATATCGACCGAGCATAGTTTTCCTCTTCGCTATTGTCATTAGGCGGAAATGACAGGATCTACATTAGGATTAACCTAAATTATTTCCCAAATTTGTTCGACGCGTTATACAATACATTTCAACGTACCACCAAGTTTGATATAATATTTCTTAAAAATATTTTTATAATCACTTATCTATGATAATCATTATTCGTGTATTAATACTTGAAAACAATTTTTAATAATTTTTTGTAGAAAAAGAAAAATAATAGGCTATCTTCGTCCTTATTTATTCGTTTATCTTCCTTATTCCTTTATCCGTCGTTGCCAAGTCGTAAAAAGTTTTTCGTTTAACTGTACTTTTTCTATCTATTTTTTGTTTCTCTTTTTTTTTTTCTTATGTTTTTATTTCAACGAAATTTACACTTTTACAAGGGAACAACTTGGAACTCCTGAGGAACTCGATCTTCTCGATTAATTTCGTAACTTCATTCCTCGTGAGAGGGAAGGCACGTGTATTGGACAGATATAATTTCGATCTAACGCTAGTAGAAAAGATCGATCATTGATCAGACCTATTCGATTTAAAACATTAATTAAATTACCACGATTGTACAAATATTATTCATGTATATTGCTTATTTTTATTTCATTTAAATTTAGAAGAAAAGAAATTTGTTCACAAAAGTAATAAATTATACGCAAGTATACGCGCATATTTAAATGTATGTTTATGCGCACGTGTGTTACTGAAGAAAACGTACTAACGCAAATAATGCACAATCAGGACGATATGTATAACGAAGATAAAAATGTACAGCATATCTAGGATGCAGATAAAACTTATGAAAAATGTTTGTGATCCTAACCAAAGTTATATAGCCGATGCATACAGGTTATCCTATTTAAATTGATTACCTGAAGTTGTCGTTCAAAGTAAAGTAACATAAAATAAAAAATAAAAAAAAAAAAAGAAAAAGAATATTGGTTTCCACGGAGATAAATATTTTGCAATTAATTCTCGCCACGCGTTCGACTTTCGATTGTTTTAAACAAAATGTAAAAAAAAAAAAATTAAAAAACTACCATACAGTCGAATTGTTTGACGGGTCAACGAAAAGAAAAAAAAAGAACAGAACGAAAAGAGAATAAAAATTTTATAAAAACTTGCAAAGAATTGCGAAAAAAATATTGAACGTTCCAAATTTCAGAAGGGCGCGCGTAATCGAGTACACGCATAAATCATCGATTACCGAGTTTATTTTCGAGTTTTGGGAGGTACCATTTTAAAAACAACAACATGGTACACATACACACACACACACGCGCACAGAGTTTTCGGCCGAGAGAAAAACTTTTCCCCAACGTAAAGTTTTCTTTCGTACTTTTTTTTTTCCCGATGAATACTCCCTCTTTTCTAAAGATCTGATAATAGAAGAAAAAAACGAGTGAAGCGAGGAAAACAACGGGGGAAAAAAAGAACAGAAAAGAAAAGAAAAGGAAAGAAAAAAACGAACGAAACGAAATCTACAATCTCCATAATTTACGAAGGAAGGCAAATTTATCGTTTAACTGTTCAAACGAAATTATAACTTCCGACATGGATAATAACTTTGCGTAAATTCGGCTACAACCCCCTTACCCACCTTATACTATCTCCTACCCCTTCCCAACCCCCTTGACAAGAGGTTAAAGTGCCCAACCCTCAATTAAATTATATTCCGTAACGCAATTTCTAAATAATATATAATAATAATAATCGTATCTCTTACATAGATGTTTATTATAATGATACACAATTTACCGGTAGATTTTGTTAAAGATAATGTACGAAATAAGATCAATATCATAAAAATACGACCAATTAATTAAAAAAGATTATTAATTCTATTATTTTCCAAAACAATAAATCGAAGAAAATAAATAAATAATAAAAATGTATCCTATGAAAATATGGGATAAAAAAATAAAAGAAAAACGATACTTGACACTAGATTTAGGGATGTTTCGTTCATTATTATGTAAAGACTAACAAACAAAATTTTTAATGAGTTAAATTGGCTCAGTCCGTAAATCTAGTGTTAAAAGTAAGAAAATAATGTTTATCTTTGTACGGAAAATACAAATTAATGAATAATAAAAATACGCAATAATGAAACAAAAAATAACAGAGAAAGAAAATATAATATAAAAATGAAGGCGTGCAATAAACAATAGAAAATAAACTTAGGCCGATAGGAATTCGATCGAGTGAAGAGAAAGGTTTGAAAAAATTCAAGTAGAAATAAATAAATAAAAATAAAAAAAAAAATATTAGGCAAGAGAGCGAAAGAGAGTAGGAAATAAGAATATACACCACGACGTTTCAGTGGAAGCTCAACAGGTCTTAATGGCTCGATGCGATGCGCCTAGGCTTTGCTTTCGTTTCGTTGCACTCTCTCTTTCTCTTTCTCTCTCTCTCTTTCACTGTCGCAATTAGCACCGTTAACCAACGAAACTTGGTTCACCGATAAACACCATTCCCTCGCGTAGACGAGAAAATGCCGAGCGAGATGCTCACGGAGAAACGGTATCGCCGATTCAAAAGTAAAAGTAGTACTAAAATAAGAAATAGAAGAAAATGAAAAGAGAAAAAGAACAGAAAGTAGAAAAAGAAGAAGAAGAAGAAGAAGGAGATTCCTCTTTGAAGAAGATATCTATTCGCCCGTTGGCGAACTCGCGGATTTACCACGGTTTCACGAACTCGGCAAACTTTTACCGTCAGGAAAAAGAAAAAAATAAAAAAGACGAATGGAAAAGATATCCTCGGTTTTCTACGGGAAAGGAAATAAAGAAAAAAAGAAAAATAAATCGTTTCTCCCGTTTTAGATAGAAGAACCACGTTCGTAACATCGAGAGATATTGTTAACGCGCATGAAAAATATGCGTTGAGTTTATCTGACGTGTCCAACAAGTTTTAAACTCTTACTACTTGATTGAATGTAAATTCTAATAATTCTTCCTCTGTATATATATATATATATATATATATATATATATATATATATA
>NW_014569603.1:194757-245046 GCF_001313835.1 Polistes canadensis
TATTATAATTTTGTTTTGTTTTCATCTTCTTATACTAACAAACGTTTTTTTTTTTTCATTATTATTTTTTTTACTTTAGTTTACTTAGCTTGCATCTAGCTTGCAAGGTACGATAAGTATGATATATATGATATCGGTAGAATCTTATGATCATAATTCATGATCGATAGAAAGTTAGAACTATTTTTGTTCTTAGCTTACATATTTCTCAATAGTGATTTCATTTTACAATCATTTATCATAAAACTTTAATATTATTGTATCTATATGTATAAGGGATCTATCGTGTTACGAAAAATATGTTTGATCGCTACTATGCTTTTACTACTTTTCAAACGTCAAACTTTCTAGGTTTGTATTGCAGATAAGAGTTTACAGTAATGTTCTTAACTTACAATAATGATGACCGAAATGTCTGAGATATATCACGCCATTACTACTTATCCTTTACTTCTTCTTTCAATATTTTTCAAAATAATTTCACTCCGAAAGCATTTCCTTAAATCATTTGTAATAAATTTTTGGAAAAATATGTAGAATCTTTCTTATCGCATGACTCTTACCAAAATGGAAGTCATTTTCTTCGTCCTTAAAAAGGATGCATTGTGTCCCCGAACAAAAATGCACGCTGGAAGATATCGTATCTTCTTTCTCTTTCTCTTTCTCTTTACTTCTTTCCTTTTTTCTTTCTGATCCCAGGAACGTCCGTTTATATGGAAATCGAACGTACAACACTATCACATATTTCTCACGATTTCCCCTAAGTCGAGGGTGCCGATCGATTTAAACTCAATCTTATCTCTCTTCCCATCTATTTCTTTGGTCAAAATTGCACCATTATATCTCACAATACAAGTGGAGGAGAGGTTGACAATAGTTATTGGTGAATCCATACAAAAAATATTATGCATTAGGTGAGTTAGTAACCAAAATATCCATTGAAAAATTATCGTCAATTCGATTCTCCATTTTTAACAATTTGCGCGAGTTATTACTTTATTATACAAATTATCATAAACATAAATGCCTGTATATATAGTATTACGAATAAAAAATCATAAAAATTAATGAAAAAAGCTTAAAAAAAAAAATTCGACAAATTTTTAGATTTTCTTTCAAAACAAAATATCCGTGTTATTTTAACATACATGTCGTTTGAAAATTTTCTCTTTTGATATTAGGAAAAATTGTAAAAATTTGATCTAGTCGAAAATAATTCACAATACCGCAAAAAATATTTTATCGTTAGTTTATATTTAATTCAATCGAATGAACAGTTTTTCATTCATTTCGACATCGATCGTTTTACGGTTGTATAGGAATAATCGATGAACGGTGTGTGTAGTATTATTTATAATTCAAAAAAAGCCTGACGTCTGTGTCTTAACTGTGCCGTTAAAAAGTTACAACATTGACTTGGTGGATATGTAGCTAAAGGTAACTTTTACGGGCTCGAGAGTCTTTCTTCGCGATATAATGGTACCCGAAGCGGCCGTAGCTGCCACCGGAAAGAATTTCAAAAGAAAATGAAATGACTCGGTGTTGAAAATGATAGTAGACCGTTACCACGTACTACTTGTTTGTAATGATGCGGCCCGTGTGACAAATCGAGAGAGAGAGAGAGGGAGAGAAAGAAAGAGAGAAGGAAAGACAAAAGAAAATGAATTTAAAAAATATATATATGTATGAAGTATAAAAATAATCTGTGTGCCTAATCGTCAAAATACATGATTTCATATCACCAACCGAAAAAGTATATTAAATTTTTGCAACGATACTTTCATATGTATATATACAATATTATATACAAAACAAATTAATTGAAATTTATTCTACAAATACAAATTTTAATATTTATTAAATTATATTTGGTTTTGAAAATAAATTTATTTCTTTTTTTTTAAGTAAATTTCAACCAAATAGACGAAATTATTTGGCAAGCATAATAAAACACCTGCGAAAAAAGAAGAAAATAAATAAATTAACAAAATAAAATGACTGGAACATGTGTTAGAAAATTAGGAATAATTTTGACCATCACAATAAAACAAAAATGCTAGAGTGTGAGGCATTTGGTAAGCATGAAAAGGATGATAAATACGTTATCGAATATTAGCCAGGATACAAAGCAGGGTAAAGCCACATTTAGTCGATTCTAACCGATTAATTCGAAATACGTATCCAGAGTAGGAATTATTGTCACAGAAATGGAATGGCCACGAATCTAATAACGCGCGTGATTACATCGTCGTCGTTCTCTCACGGACATACACGTTCGTCTATGAATTAAATTATTCCAAGCGAAATTACGGTGGTTTACATGCAGTAATTCGAATTTCTCTACATCGCTGTCTTCGATATGTTGGTCGTTACGATTTACCAATAAGTAAGCACCAGTTGATTTTCAAATAACGCTACCGTTTGTTCTTCATATTGGCTTCATGCCTTCAATTAAAACGAAACAAACAATGAAATAATAAATAATTATGATTATAAAAAAATCTATCATTTTTAAAAACGATCACCTAATTTAGCATATTAATTTTTATATTTTTACAAATCATCAATAAAAGAATCGAATTCATTGGAAGTACGATAGATCTTATCTGTGGGGTTATCTCGAAAAAAAATTCAATTTAAATTTAAATTCATATTTGTATTTGTATTTTTAGGTGCAATTTTTCATCAAGAAGATATGGAGTACCAAGTGGCATTCGAAAGAGCAACATTCGCTACGACGATAGAAAATCCGGCACCGGCTTTCGAATTACGTTCATCTATCAAAATAGTTGATAGCAGTACGGATAGTTTTAAAACGAAACTGGCAGGTGAGAGTCTAATGAGTAATAAAATATATAATAACTAATGAAATTAATGCCTGGGTTTGAGGTTGAAATAAAATTCATGAAATAAAACTAGATTTTATCATTTTTCTACGAAAGAAAAAAAATAATAAGAAGAAGAAGAAGAGGAAGAAGAAGACAAGGTGAAGTATTTCCGCCGGCTACTAAATCAAAGTCTTCTGCTCGCAGTACCTTTATTTCTTTTTATTTCTCTCTCTCTTTCTCTCTCTCTTTATTTCGTTCTTTTTTTTGCGGATGAAATCTTTCACGAGCACTCTCGTGGCAACTCCAAGTTGTAAAGATTTGCTTTCTCTTTCTCTTTCTTTATCTAACTCGCTTGCTTTTCCACAGTCTGCGAACTTCTGGAGGAAGGCGTGGCGGCAATTTTTGGGCCCTCGAGTCCATACACGCGAGGTATAGTTGCGAGTATAGCTGCTCGTTTCGATATACCACACTTTGAATATGTTTGGCGAGAACACAAGGAATTAATTTTAGATGAGGAGGATAATCCGATTAATCCAACACCTATGACGATCAATATTTATCCTGATAGTGAAATGATAAGCAAGGTAAGATTTATTAAATCTACATTTTTATGAAAATAATTAATATATCTCATACCATTTACTACAATGGTACAATCTTATAATCCTTACAATTAAAAAAAAAAATATAATAATTATAATAAATAATAAATCATATATTTAAATACTCGATTTTTATTTTTCTTACAAAAATTGTAATTCAATGAACGAACTAAAATATTAATTCACCTTATAACGAAAGATACTCTAAAGAAAAGATATAAAAGGATGATAAGGGTCCTTAAATATCCATCGATCGATTTTCGATAAAAAGAGACATTTTTTTAATATTTTTTTTTGTTTTTTTTTCCCCTACTTCTTTTCTTTAATATCTATCATATTTATTTTCTTGTGAGATATCATTCGGAAAGAAGAAAAGTTTTTCCAAAATCTTGGGGCCGCTTTAAACTTGGTAATCTCTTTCCAGGCTATCGCGGATGTTGTGGTTTGGAACAAATGGAAAAGCTTCGTTGCGATTTACGAAACCAACGACGGCCTTTCACGAATTCAAAAAGCTCTCACTATGAAGAGGGATAAGGATAATCCAATCACCATTCGTCATCTTGGTACCGGGCCTAATTATCGTTCGACATTAAAGGAAATCAGTAGATTGCCAATCGATAACATTATTATCGATGTTAAACCTGAAAATATAATGCGCGTTTTCCATCAAGCTAAGGAAGTTAATTTGGTTCGCGAATACACGAATTTCATCATAACTTACATGGTATCATTTATCATTCGTACATATTACACACCTACATTCCTTGTGATTTACGTCATATCATTTTATTCAATTAGAACAAAAATTATATTAATGAATAGTAATATTTAATAGAAACAAAATTTTAACAATGTGTGATTTTTTACGACAAGGAATATAATTTATATGCATTCGCGTAGAATTTTTTAAATATATATATATATATATATTTTTTTTTTCGTTTAAGCCTATACGAATGTAATACATTTATATCTTAATTACAATTACACGTTGGCTTCTTTTTTAATGTGTTTCTTCGTTTTTTGTTAAATGAAAACAGACTCCACAAGTAAAGAACGTAAATCAAGGAATAACACTCTTTTGTCAGGAAATATTTAATTTTTATTGATTTTTTCAGCTTGTTCGTTTTTTCATTTTTTTTTTATAGTGTTTGATATGGTTTTTAATAATCAATATCGAGCCAAGTCGATAAGTATGTATTGTCCATAAATCGGATATTAAATCGATAGTTGTATTGTTTCGACACGAAGGATACATCGTTCGAAATTTCACCTCCATTACTCGCGGATGTTCATTGATCGTTTTACCGATAACTTCGTATTTACTACTTCATTATGTCGAAACAATGTAATTATTCTTCTCCGAGCGCGTTGTTCGACGATCCTCGGCTAAATTACTTGTTGATCGCTTATTGATTTTCTACGTGCAAGCACAAGCACCAGGAAAGATAAACGATTAAAAAAAAAGTCCTATGAATTATGTTCGACGATAAACTTTGATATATTTTCTTACGTGAGGAATGGGGGAGTAGGGGAGAATATATATCTCAATTAAAATAAAAAAGAAATAACGAAAAAATAAAATACAAACAATTACCTATAAAGATAAAACGAATGTTACAAAAATTTTCAGCTACTTCAGTTATCCATCATTTTATCCTTTAAATTACAACGAAATAAACCGTATATTTTTAAAAATAACAAATAATTTGCTGCGTTCCGATTGGCGATAAATAAATTACATTTTTTTCACGAAGATATTTTCATAATTATTTCGACAAATAATCATCGTTGTTTAAATTTTGAAGACATTACGAGAACGAATTTTCTGCGTTTCGGTTATATATATGTAAATGAATAAACAATCTCTCTGTTGGCAAGATATTTAAAATAAAAAAAAAATAAAGAAGACAAAAAAAATTCGCTTCTTTAAAAGATGAAATTTTAAGCGAGGATATTCTTAAAGAAGCGAAACGTGGGTTACCTTAATCTTACTCCTCCATTAAGAAAGTTCTATCGAAGTAAGTTTTTTTTTTTTCTAGTGATAAGCGTGCCAATTCTTTTTGTTATTTTTCTTTTTCCTTTTTCTTCTTCTTCTTCTTTTCTTACTTGATTTCCGATAGAAATAAAGTTGATCTTAATGGGCCATTAAAAAGGGAGTAGCAGCAGTGCAAATCGTTCGATCATGCGACAGACTCTGGATAGTTAGAAAAATGGTTCTCAAGGATGAACCCCTGTAATAGTCTTCGTCGTTTATGTTAGAAAAGGGCTCGACGACTTGGCTCGATTTCACATAGAAAAGAAATTTAAACGTGTGCCGTAGACATTCTTGAAAATAATGTCCTTATATTATATCTCCAAACCACCACCACCACCACCACCACCGTCACTACTATCACGATATCACTTTTACCGATTTCGATTCGCAGGACTCCTCGAAACTACCGATTCTTGAAATACGAAATGGCACAACCCAGGGTAACATTACCGGTTTCAGCTTGAGGCAGAACGATGTCGACGGAATTAACCTGGTAATTACACAATTTCCTATAATATTCTCTATACGATACATCCAATTTACAACTATCGTTACTAAATTCGATTCGATAATAGAAGATATTTCCTAAGTTCATTTCTTTCTCGTATTTGTTTTGTCTTTCGTAATTTACATCGAAAATATGAGAGCTTATATATATATATTGTATAATATTTAACAAAACTCTATCTCGAAGTATCTTCTCTTATCTTTTCTTAGTTAATTAAAACTTACTTTCTATTTACTTAAGAAATTATGGACAGAATGTTTAACCTTACTAAATTATTAGATTAATTACTAACTCCCTGTTAGTATAGATTTTTTCATAAGCCTGATTCTTTCCTTATTGTGTTTCATCTATTTTATAATATTATATTTCTAAATTTCTATAACACATGGATAACAATTTAATTTAATATAAAACCAATATAAATATAAAGTATTAACGCGTGAAATAAAAATTACAAATATTTTCACATAAAATTTCATCTGTCGTATATATCAAAACTTTACATAAATTTACAAATAATAATCGAATTTGTTCACGACAAATAAGAATAGCTCTACGAAAATACACAATGTTGAATTATATTTACGAGAAAATTAATTATCTAAGTATAAAAAGTCAGATGTGAAAACGTGTTGACCTGTCAACAACGTCGTCGTCATCGTCATCATCGTTAGTGGTTGTTGTCGTTAGTTGTGTGGTCAAGGCCGTTACGATGGTACCGCCTGTATCAACATGTTTTAATCATGGCTCTTTCGTCGAGCTTATAATAAACTCGTTTTTCGTCTACCGAGGCTCCACGCGGAAACAATTGTTTAAACGCGCTTGCTAGTCCGCTTTCAAAAGCCCGCTCGAGGTAATTTCTTCATTAACTCTATAGCACGATGGCCCGCAACCGGTATATGCTGTTTCGAAGATAGAACCTGAAACACTCGTTCCTCGGAATCTACTCACGACACGGTGCTTAGGAACACCTGACGACACTACCTTAATTCTCTTTTCATTATCTACTACCAGATTCGTTTTACATTCTACAATCCTATAAAAACCTTTTCTTTTTATTCTATACTAATGAAACCTAATAAAAAAAAAAAAAAAAAAAGACGAAACATTTATTGCACATTAGTATTTTTTTCATTAGAAATTAATTATTTCTTTCCAATAAAATAAGGAAAAATAATTTTTAATTAATTGCTAAATCTAATAAATATAATGAAACAAAGAGAGAGAGAGAGAGAGAGAAAAGAAAAAGAAGTTTTTTTTTATATAATATATCAATGAAAAATTTCTAATTAATTATGACAAATTATTTATATTTTAACTATACGAACACGTTGCAACGTAAATGAATGCAATAAGACCTGATAAAAATAGAGGAGCATTGGAATATACACCGATACTCTTCATAAAGAGTAAATAATCGTTAAATAATATTTCGCAAAATAATATAAAATAAATTACGACGATAAGATTTTTCTAAAATACATATATTACCGTATTATTTAATTTTATTTGCAGTAAATTATTCTCGTGTTAACTAAACGAACGTTAGAACACAAATGAAGCTCTGACTTTGTCCTCTCTGCTTTCATTATTAATCAAAGAACCGTATATGATAAATAACACAGACGTACATCAATAAATCAGGAATTCACTTTTTCAATAATTATTATACTATTCTCATAAAATTCTTTACAATGATTTTAAAATGCCGGTAAATTTTCTACTTGTTAAAAAGACGAGTGTTGGAACGAAACTGTAAGTTGTACCTTTTTTCTGTTTTAAATACAAACGAACTGAATATAAACAACGTGACCTAGACCGTGTATTTACACATACACACATACACACACACGCGCGAACACGTGGTGTCGATACGTCGTATGTTTACTGTCTTAATTTTAAGAAAAACATACCAACTATTTTTCTGTATTGTTTCCCCACTACTTTCATAATAATAATGTTCTTATAGACAATAACCAAAAAATGGAAAAGATTATTTGAAAATTGAACACGTATTAATTAAAATGAAATATAAATAAAGATCATAAGATCGACATACCGACGACCGTATCATCTTTGTCGTTTATTATCGCTTCGTTCATTCGACACGCAATGGTACTTAATCAAATCGCACAAACTCGACTTGTGAAGGAATGTTAAATGAACTATACGGGTTGTCCGGCAAATTATTGGCTTATTTAATGCTCTTGATTGACGTGAATTCACGCATTGGGAAATAACTCGCATCTATTTTACCTGTGTATTGATAAAAACGATACAGACTATTTTGACGGATTCGAATTCAATTACATTTGACTTTCTATCTATGAAAAATATGATTAATATACTTCACAAAATATCTAACATAATTCAATAGTAGATTGTTTTTTCGTTCATACTCGTAATTTAAAAACGTTCATAAATATAAAAATATATAATAAAATGAAATTATAAGAAATTAAAAGTGAATTTTGTAGAAAAATTTAGTAAGAATGATTGAATAAATCAAATTTAAATATTTTAAAATTTTTAGGCAGAAAGTGCAGCCCTTTACGATGCTGTATTTCTTTTATACAACGCATTGGATATTCTTAACGATAGGAACAAAAATAATGGTGATCCTATTCCTATCATCCCGGTACCGCTCTCTTGCGACGATGAAAAGAAATATGAAGCAGGTCCCAACATTACCAGCATTATACGAGAGGTAAACTTAATGTTTAATCCCTTTACTGAAATCTTTTTCCTCTTATATAAGAGGACCATAATGTATCGACGAATAAAATCACGAATCTTGTATTTACCGACCTAAAATTTCTCAAAATACGCTCGGGGAAAAATATTCTACAAAAATTTATATTTAATTCTAAATTTCCATGATTAAAATATATGTTATTAAAAATTTCAATTTATTCTTGACCATTATTATTAATATATCAATATTTTAAATAAATGTTCAGTACTTATAATAAAATATTAGTACGCAATCCTAACTAAACTTTGTATTTATTATAAATATTAATAAATTATTCTTATACACCGACCATTTTTTTTTAGTTTAAAGTATTAGCAAACAAATGGTTAAAAATATTGATAAAATAGTTTCTTTTTTAACTGGTTGAATCAAATAAAATTGCAGTTAGAATACTGTATCCACTTTTCGAAATCAAGAATTAAGATCTTTCATAAATCTAATAATTGATTATTACACACACACATACAGATATCTTTAGAAGGGAAGATGACAGGAACAATCAGCATTGACGATATTGGTCGTAGACGAAACTTTAATCTTCATCTTTTGGATTTCCGAGACTTCAATAGTATAAAAATGGGATATTGGGATGAGAAAGGTGTTCATTCTACTCGCACTAAACAGGAACTCGACCGTTACTTGTTCAAATCTATCGAACAAAATCATTTCAGGATTGCCATCAAAGTGGTAAACTAAATAATCTTCAATAAATAATAAAAATCATTTTTAAAATAACATATGAACTAAACTAAAAAACTAACCCATTTTATAGGGTGAACCATACGTGATAGAAGTGACAGATGGATCAACACGAGGTGTGCCTATCGATAAAAAATATTACGAAGGATATTGCATAGACGTGATCGAAAATATTGCAAAAATTCTTAAATTCAAATATTCGTTCATGTTGGTACCTGATAACCAATACGGTTCTTACGTACCTAAAACTAAATCTTGGAATGGTTTGATTAAACTTCTCTTAGACCACGTAAGTAACTAATTGTGAAATCTAAATTATTAAACGTTTCTCTTTAATTCGTAAAAAGAACGAACAGGTATATTTCAGGAAGCTGATCTTGCCATATGTGATTTGACTATAACATCAGCTAGAGAGAGTGCAGTAGATTTTACTATGCCATTTATGAATTTAGGTATAATGATATATAAATCTAATAATATCTAAATAATTTATCTTTATACTTATTGTTAAATGAAAGGATAATTATTTTTTTTTTCTTATTTTCTTTTAACAGGTATCAGTATTTTGTTCAGTAAACCAGAAGAGAAAAAACCTGAACTGTTTTCTTTCCTTAAACCATTGTCTACGGATGTTTGGATTTACATGGCTACTGCTTATCTGATAGTCTCTTTGATGTTGTACGTGCAAGCCAGGTAAATAAAAAGATTAAAATATCATGATAAGGAAAACGTGTAAGAAATTTAATTGGTGAGTTTGTTTAATTTTTTTTTTTTAGAATGGCACCAGGAGAGTGGAATAATCCTCATCCATGTAATCCTGATCCTGAAGAATTAGAGAATAATTTTGATTTGAAGAATTCGTTATGGTTGACCGTGGGTTCTCTTATGCAACAAGGTTCAGACATTCTTCCTCAGTAAGTATTAATTTATTTTTTAAGTAATATTAATCTGCAAGAGTTTTATAAGATACAAATGTAAGTTTAATATCAGGTTTCAATGAATTTAAGAACGATAGTGTTATTTAAAACTCTCATTTAGATCCGTAGAGATATTCGACTATTCAAATTTCACTTTCCCAATACTTGAATTCGATAAGCCGGATATACAGAAACCTGATTCCCTATCCTAATAACATTAAATCTTCAGCTATATCCAGAATCATAAGCACGTGACCTGGTTATTCAGAAATCTATGTATTTAAATTTCACAACTTTAGGAAACCAACCGAATCAACGATTCACAATTCTACATAGTCTGAAATTGAAGCCAACGAATTCCAATATCTTCATAATACTCCATAACTCAACGTAAAACCTATACCTTAATAATTTCTATAAACATATCATTATAAAAAAAAAACATTCATTTATTACAAAAACATATAAGACCAAGAAAAAAAAATTCTTATAAAATACTTTATTAAAAAAAGAAAAAAAAATAACTCCCCAAATATTTAAAATACACAAATTCTATTTTAATGAACAATAAATTCAAAACCTAAGACCCTTTTTTATTAATCGACCTATCTTCTCGCTTTCAATAGAAAAAAAAAAACAAAAAGAAATTATAAAATTGATTTACAATAATCAAATTAAGGAATAAGTTGGCTAACAAAAAGATTTAGACTTGCTCCTCTGATTCCTCCTTTTATATTTTTTGTTTTTCTTTTGGGAACGAGAACTCCGTTTTTGTTTTTTTTTTTTTTTTAGTCACGACAATTAAGCTTAACGAGGCGCTGTTTGCCGGACGTATTTGAGTCGGCTTCCCACTTATTAGCGCCGGCACGGCGCTAACTCTCTGTCCGTGACATCGTGCATGTTTGCTCACCACATACTGGGAGACAACCAACCAAAGACACCTAACTGCCGTCGTCTTCCTCTTCCTCCACCTCCTATACATCCCCCCCCTACCTTTATCTTAACCCTCATACCTCATACCTCTTCGCCTGTACCCCACTCCACCCCCCCCCCATGCTGGAGACTCTTCTACGCAGAGAACCTCGTGTTCTTCATTCAATAAGATAGAAAGAGACGGAAGCAAACACTACACTACACTACACTACACACACGCACTCACGTACATTCATTTATGTGCGCACGCGTACAAGAAGGATCGTCAACAAACAGAGACCATTTACATACGCAGCCCTTTAGCCTTTGCTTAATTAGGAGAACGTTATGCGTTCCTACCGCTACTTTTAGATATTTTATATTGTTTTCTTTTTTTTATTTTCTATTGCTTAATCTATAAGCAAAAAGTGTTTAGATAATTGTCGAAAAATTGTGTTGAAATGTGAATTATTTAATTTGATGTTTGAAAAATGTAATTTGTTTAATTAACGTTTGATTTTGTTATCCAAAAATTCGATTACTTTTAACGAATTTTGAATCATTGATTCATGATCTGATTTGGTAATGCATTGATTATTAGATATTTTCGTGTTTGATTAAGTATGCTGTTATATTTCATTATTTTGACATGCGTAGGTAGATATGCGAATTTAGATTGTTTAGATAAATAATTAGGAACTAACGTTACTCGTTAAACGCGATAGATCAATATTTTATAATTAATATGTAATACGAATCGATGATTGATATTTCGTGATCCGTTTGCGATGTGTTGAATCAAAGGTAATGATAGTTAGTTAAACATGATGCTAATCGATTTTAGAGCACCATCGGTACGTATGGTAGCCGGAATGTGGTGGTTTTTCACACTGATCATGGTATCATCGTACACAGCAAACTTGGCAGCTTTTCTGACTATCGACAAAATGGACAATCCGATTACGAACGTTGAAGAGCTCGCTAAACAAACTAAGATCAAATACGGTGCCATTGATGGTGGTTCAACTTCATCTTTTTTTAGAGTAATTATTATTTAAATCCGACGTTAATTCGTTTGATCGATATTTTTAATGGATAATGAATTATTACTTATTTTCTTTTTATAGGATTCAAATTACTCTACTTATCAACGTATGTGGGCAACCATGTCGGAAGCAAGGCCAAGTGTATTTACTGCTACTAACGACGAAGGTGTCGAACGTGTAATCAAAGAAAAACAAGGATATGCATTTTTGATGGAATCGACTACGATCGAATACAAAATGGAAAGAAATTGTGAGCTGCAACAAATTGGTTCGTTGATTGACAACAAGGGTTATGGGATCGCTTTGATACGTAGTAAGTAACTATTGGTAACAATAAACTAATCGTATATAACGATACAAAAAATAAATAAACTAGGTATTACGACATTTAAATTTTAAATAAACTATGCAATATGCACCGATACGTTTTTACAAAGAAATTTATCTGGGACGATACTTGTGCCAAATAATGCCTTAAAACGAAAAGAATTTATATTTAATTTAATATCCTTCTTTTTTTTTAGATTCTCCGTACAGAACTCCAATAAGTGGGGCAATATTAACTCTACAGGAAAAGGGTACACTGTCAGAATTGAAAACAAAGTGGTGGGAAAAACGTGGCGGTGGAAAATGTAAAAAAGATGACAGTGATAAAGATACTAACTCGATAGAATTAGGTTTAGCCAACGTCGGTGGTGTTTTTCTCGTTTTGATGTGCGGTTGTGCCGCTTCCTTCGTCATCGCTATATTTGAATTTTTATGGAACATACGCAAAGTTGCCGTCGAAGAAAAGGTTAGTCTTTTTTTATCGATTCTAATTCTATCAAAATTGTGATTACACTCGATGATTCAACGATAAAACTTATGCGAATGGAATACGAATCGAAGTTTTATCGATGTTTACTATAGTTGAGGGAAAAACTCGAGGAGAGGAGAAAATATTCGAAGAATCTTTCTAAGAAGTTTTACTTACTTGAAATTTTAAACACTAACCATTAATCTTAATACTTGGTGTTTTTTTCTTCTTTTTCTTTTTCTTTTCTTTTCGACAGATCACTCCTTGGGAAGCTTTCGTAGCGGAATTGAAATTCGCCGTGAACATTACTCTCGATACGAAACCAGTGAAAATAGCGAAAAGTAGTAGCGGTACCAGTTCAATGGAAGGTGGTATTGGCAGAGCAGCATCAACGGCACGATCCATAGTCGGTTCATTTCTACGATTGGATATTTTAGACAAATTCGATAAGAACAATACTAACAATCGTGGCAATGATAGGAAAATTAATTAAAGTGTTTTATTTTTTTAAGTAAAAGTGTATAAGTAATAATAAGATTTGCTAGAAATTGATTTTTGAAACAATTTAAAGTATATAATATAATCGATCTTTAATTTGATTTCGGTAATTGAAAAAAAAAAGTAAAACATTATTTATCATATAATAATCCAAATTATTTGTTAGAAAATTGAAAAAAATGTTTATATATTGCATAGAGACTTAGAACAAGTTGCCAAAAAAAAAGAAAAATGAATTTATTATGAAAAAGTCAAACGAAATGAATTCTGGAAATTTTCATTTTTAAAAAGTATATCAAAATTCATACGATATTCTAAAAATTACGCATGAAATCGTCAGTGTCACATTGCTGCAACAAAGAGGAAAAGCCCGAAAAAAATCGAGGCTGTAGGTCTAGGATAAAATCTAATAATATTTGGACTAGACCACAATGGTACTAACCAACCGTGCCCGTTGGGTCAAGGGCATTTTACTTCCGAGAAATTGTTGATAGATTTTTTTTTTTCCCTCAGTCCTTTTCCCCTTTGTCCAACCCCCGATTTCATCTACCTTTCTCGAAGAAAAGCAAGTAAAAGCAAGCGGCATGTCCTTTATGTCTTTGTTACCAAAGGGACGTTTCTCAGAAATGAAGAAAAACACCATCACGGATAGTTTACAGCTCCACGCCGCAGGATCTTTTTAATCTTCTCTTGTTAAAAGGTGTCTCTTTTGGTAGAACAGAGGATTGACTTGTTCGACTTTTATAATACCATTATTTAAAAAGAAAAACAGAAAATTTAATACCTATAACTAAATCCTTGACAAGCTATTTCAAATAAGATGATCTTTCTTTTTTTCTTTTTTTTTTAAGGATATTTCAAACTCGTAATCAAAGTAATTTGTTGCATAAGTAAATACTTAATACTCAAACAATAAAAGATTATGTGGTGCTATAATAAACATGTATTCAGTATAAATATGAATTAACTTTGATTATGTGTGTGAATATAATTAAGAAAATTTCAATATAATCTCTGTGAATCAATGGAATGAAATATTTTTCCATATAATCAGACAAAACTTTACCACTTCCGAAAAAGTAATAATAACGTTGCGTCTTACCTATCTACTTAATCTACTTAACACATTAAATCCACGATACTCCCAATTATTTAAACTATTCATTCGCAAACTAACTTATTCATAATTCACGAATTAAAAATAGCCACGCATAAACGCGTAAAAATAAATTTGAAACGAAAATTGTTATGAATGCATTTATATAAAACCGTATGAAAAATAATTAATGATATTCCTATTGTGATAAAACAAAATTATGGCAATAATTTTCCGCGACGATGATTGCATAAGGCACTTTCTAAAAAGAAAAAAGAGAAAAAAAATGAAAGAAAAAAAAACGAAAAAGAATCCGAAAGAGAGAGGTCGGTCGAAACGTCCGAAAATCGGATTACACCGGGACCCGGGGTTCGTTCGAGTGATAAAGGTGTAAGTACATCGATTAATACTTCTTTTCATTGGCGCAATAAAAGGCTGTAACACGATTACGGGTAACATTTACTGGCGCTCGAACGAGCGGTTAACCAGTTAGCCCTTTGCGAACCCGTCCCGTTACACCGTGAGAGCTTTTTATAAAAGCTAACTTTCTCTCTTTCTTCATCTCTCTTTCACTCACAAATAATACACAGATACACTAACACATTCTGATATTCGTAAGGAAGCAGCCCTTTCCTCGTGACGTGTCTTTTACGATCACACCGCTGAAGTTTAGTGCCTCTTACGAAGGGACGATGTATAATTAGCCGAAAATGGATGTACGTAACATCCCTTCTCTTTCTTTCTTTCTTTCTTTCTTTCTTTCTCTTATTATCCTTCCTCGTTTATTATTTCGTTCTCTTTCTGTCTTTCAAGAACGTTTTGAAGAAAAGATCTCGAAGGCACGCGTGTACACACAGACTCGAATTAAGTACCCCGTACGTCACTAGGTACATAGTAGTTAAAGTTTCCAAGTGAGACGAGAGCTCGTTACAGGGCAAAAACCATACCAACGAACCAAGAGTTCTGAACTAAGGAAGATGAAAATAGTTATGTATATATATATATATATATATATATATATATATATTGTATATAATATGTGTGTGTGTCTGATATGAATAAAGTAAAGTAGTCATTTTCATTTCTAGGTAACATATTTTCTTCCTAGGTTGCGGTACGTAAATTATTCCAAAAATTATCTCTAATTAAAAAAATTTTAATCTAATAATAATAATAAATATCATATTAAAAATTTATTACTTACGTCGAACACACAATGTTGCAGATATAAATACTTCAAAATTTTCTCTTTTACAATTATGTTTTTATTTTTATTGTAAAATTTTGTATGCTTGCAATACATTGTTTTACGATAATAAATGAATTGCACAGACAGAGACACACACACACAAGTACAAATATTTGTTAGAAAATGGGGAATTTTCTTTCTCGTTGTTATTTCTTGAAATCCTTAGGTAGGAATGTGAACGTTAGACGGACGTAATACGTATTCGGATCGGTGCGAAATCGTCGAGGGAAAATAAATCTTCCTTCGACGAAGGGGTTAATTAAGTTTTACGGCCTGTTCCAAGAGAGACTCGCCGTTGCGCAGGTGTACATACTCTCGCTCTCGGCTTATCTACAATACATCTTTATCCTCGGCTGATCCTAAGGCCGATTCACGAGCGTTTCTATCTACTTACACACACACATACGCGTATTTAAATATACAATACGATTTTCGTCCTTTCCTACTTTATATATATAGACCCATAATGTCTCATGTGCTAGAAAACTGTCACTTTAAATTTAATCATTTAATTATAACAATATATCGATCAAAAATTTTAATTTAAAAAAAAAAAAGAAATATTCCTACGCGTGACTGTAAAATATAAAAGAAAAAAAAAACATTAACTATATATAATGTTAATAAAATATTAACTATTTTTTCAATAATCAAATATTACATCAAACACAGTGATATAAAGTATAAATAAACATTACAATGAATCGATGAATGGATAATTAATAATGATGAACGATGAATGAGAGAACTATAAATGAGATATGAATTTTCTTAAATGTGAACGATAACAATAATCTAGAAAATGAAATTGGAGTTTACTATGTACGTTCGATGACTCGAACAAATATTTCGGCGATCTAAGAAAAAGGATAAGAGTTGGCTTACTCGCGTTTCGAATAACCGCGTGGCAGCCGGGCGAACGTAATGATACCTTAATAGTAGCTTTGCTCGTGGCACAGGCTTCGGGCACGAGGAACAACATCAACGAGAAAAAGAGAGAGAAGGAAAGCAAAAAAAAAAAAAAGAAAGAAAGAAAGAAAGAGAAAGAGAGAGAATGCAGTCGTTGTGCCGATCTTATCGCACGCCGACAAAAACAACAGGTGCACGAAATCAGGAACCGCCCTGATGTCGCCTCGAGATCTGCCGATCCTTCTTAAAAAGAGCAAAAAACAAAATTAGATAGAGATAAAAAGAAAGAGAGAAAGAGAGAGAGAGAGAGAGAGGGAGGACGAGGAGAAAGACGAAGAAGAAGAGGAGGAGGAAGAAGAGGAGAGAAATCAGATTTCAAAAACAGAAGCAACGTGATCCCAAATCTCGAATATATATCGATCGTTAAGAATCGAGTATAGGATAGTAAGAAAAATAATAAATAATAACAGTAGTAGTAACAATAATAATAACAATACTAATAACAATAATAATCATACTTAAAGAGATTAATCAGGAAAGAAGCAGCGACTCAATCGAGTTTAACGATACCTACTACACGATCGATAACCGATCTCGATCAAGCAATCGATCAGGCATTTTTTAATAGCACGATCGCCGTACACTCGTTCATTAAGCAATTACCTTAACGTCTTACTACTCGATTCGATGGATGGATCTTCTCGCGAGCCTCGAGGAGTCTTCTTCCAAGACAGATAGAGAAAGAGAAAGCAATGAACAACCGATTTTGAAGTGATCGCGAAGACCATTACTCAAAGGGGAAACTAGAAAAGAGAGATAGAGATGGAAAAAAGAAAAATTTACTAAATGACACAGGCAGAGATCAGAAATGATCATCTTGCAATGATCATATCGGCTTCTGTACTGTGCCAAGATAGATTGTATGCATATATATCTATATATATCTATATGTCTTTGTATATATGAGTGTATATGTGTGTTTGCGAGAAAGAAAGAGAAAGAAAGATAGAAGACGTGTTTCTCGTTCGGTCCTATCCGAAAACCACTGGCGGCAACAGTGGCGGTGCACTGCCGTGCCCGTAGGAATTCCTGGCGCGTTTATCAGCAGGAGAGAGAGACTCCTTACTCCTTTTGCTCGAGAGAAAAAGAGAGAGACTACTCTTTCAAGGACCGACGACGCCGACGTTGGGCCAAGCCGCAAAAGGGACCGCGACAATGCTGCACCCAACGGCCATCTTACACCACCGCGAGAGACTCCTCCACGCGGGAACCTGGAATTCCCGATGGACTTGTTGTCCGCCCTTTTTCTTTCGTTTTGTTTTTTCTTTTTTTTTTCTTTTTTATATATTATTTCCCCCCCCCCCCCCCCCCTTATACAAACTTTTTTATAATATTTAAGATACATATTTAATGAACATTTTCTGATAATTTTTCTCTCAACTCACAATCGCCATTCCTTTTAGAAATATTTCTCTATATTTAGAAATATTGTTGCGTTTTTTCTTACTTGAGAAATGTCTTCCCTTTTTTTNGGCCATCTTACACCACCGCGAGAGACTCCTCCACGCGGGAACCTGGAATTCCCGATGGACTTGTTGTCCGCCCTTTTTCTTTCGTTTTGTTTTTTTTTTTTTTTTTTTTTTTTTTTTTTTATTTTTTTTCCCCCCCCCCCCGCCTCTTTTTCTACGTCTTTTTGCGAGGTACGTGTCGCATTTTTTTTTATTCGTTTGAATTCAACTCACAATCGCCATTCCTTTTAGAAATATTTCTCTATATTTAGAAATATTGTTGCGTTTTTTCTTACTTGAGAAATGTCTTCCCTTTTTTTTTGTTATCTACAATTTGGAAAGATATGAAAAAAAAATTAATTTAACGCGTAGGGTAGGATATATATTCGGATAGTCGTTAATTTGTATGGATTCGATTAGAATGAAATTTGAGATTATGGAGGATAATTTTATTTTTTTTTTATTTTTGTCGAGTTATTATTTATGCGACATACAAGCTGGTACAAAACCTCGAATATATTTTTCCACAATTGTTTGGACCACATTGTGACCCAAGTTCCGTCTCCTTATGTATTATTGAAAAAAATACTTTTTTTTTTCTTCTATTAGACCATCCATTAAGTGTTTCTTTGAAGCCGCGTGAGATCACCCTCTCGAAGGGATAGAAGAAGATCGTTGGAGGGTTACGGCCGCCCTGCTCGTTCCACAAAACGTCTTACCTTGTCGGAAGGATCAACGACTTCATCGAGAACTCCCACGGACAGGGATACTTGGAAGCAAAAACATCGTTGGAGGTGTACATGGTGTGTCTCCCCCTACTGCAAGAAGCACGCTGCTCACACCGGAAGCAATCTTCGCTTGACTGAATGTTTTCTCAAAGAATTCTTCAACAAGTGAGGAAATGATCTATCGTCAATAAAAAGATCTAAGATTATATTGATCCAATTCTTTTTCTTTAAATAACTCCCCCACCGTAATAATTCAATCTGAATTCAATCAACGAAAAAGGAAAAAAATTATAAAAGAAAATAATAAACGATCGTATATCAATTTTAGAAACAGGATATTAATCTAAATCTGTCACCCTTATTTTTTAACCAAATAAATATTTTCATACAAAACAAAAATATTCTATCATTTTATCCAGAATCAAGATATCAATATTTCAATCTGATAAACACACACACACTTTTGATATTTCTTTTTTTTTTATTTAAAAAAAAAAAAGAAAACATTAAATATTACTACGAGTAAAATTAATCACACATTTCGTTCTAATTTGTAGTCACAATTTTATACGATTTTATCATAAAAGGAGGATAAATTTGTTGAAAAAAGAGGATAAAGATAAAAAAAAAAAAGAAAATGAGTAATCCTCTTACATACAGTGTCATAAATCCTAACAGAAGAAATATAAATATTTTGGCAAACAGCTTATAGTGTATGAAAAAGAAAAAGAAAGAATAAGTAAAAAAGGAGGATGAAGGAAGAGAAGGGATCTTTGTTGTCACACGAGAGCGGTCGGTCATTCATGGTTTATGTTTATCGTAAGAATTCGAGCGTGGGAGGAGGTCCAGGAGACAGGACACAGCGGTATGTCAGTATGCAAAGGGAGAGATCCAAGGAACGAAGCGTACGATGATATCGGCGCTTGTTAAGCCGACTCCAGACTAACGCAGCAGGGTGCTTCACCATGGCGGCGAACCTCCAAGAAAGATTCTCCCTCTCTCTCTATCTCTATCTCTTTTTCTTACTCTTGACTCCACAAAATCACCGACACATTCAGACTGATCGTTAAAAAGTAAGAGAAGTAATGGCCCTTTTGCCGAAACCACGATCCACAAGCCAATCTTCCAAACTCTGTAAGCTAAACGCGAGCCCGGTTAGGAAACCAACCACCAAATTCACCACACTCCTCGACAAATAATTATTTCCTACAACAACAACAACAACAACGATAATCAAAATGAAACAAGAATATCGAGATCATTTGGAATCTTTCTTTTCACGATCCTTTTCTCTCTATGATTCGAACCATAAATCGAACTTCCCTTTATACTTTTTTTTTTCAATCCCATAAGAAACATTCATTAAGAAACTGGTTGTTCTCTTTATTTTTTTGTTTGTTTCTTTTTATTATTTTATATTTTTATTTAATTTCTTTTTCGAACTAACCATATTGATAATTAATCTTATTATTTCATTTAATATCTATTTATTTAGAACGATTTGTACGATATCACTCTAAACGAATGTTATTCATTTGATTAAAAACCCAAAGTATTTTTTTTAATAATTTAAACGAATTTTATTTATGGTAAGAAGATATGAAAGAAAAATTGTGTGATTTGCTTAGTAAACATGCGTATATATATATATATATATTATCAGTTGTGTTTATTAAGAAAAAGGTAAGAAAAAGATAGAATAAAAGAGAGAGAGAGAGAGATAGAAAGTTCTCTACCGTATTCGGCTTCATGTCCATGGCGGTAACTACAAAGAGGTTGGCAAGAGACAGGGCGGTTTGTGAGTCGTGCGGCTAACTTACACCGCACCAACTAATACTCCTTGCTACTCGCTTACACAACGCTTATATACACATGCATACATACATACATGCACGCAGAAAACCACTTCCCCGAGGAGCGCATTGATGCACGCTTATATTTCCTCTCCTACCTCACTTCTCCTACCCCTTTATGTTTGCTCAGCGGTATTCTCCACGAATCTCTTTCTCGCAGCACCTACCTACACAAGCAAAACTTACCCGAAAATATCCTTCGAATGAACTTACACCTGATATATGTTTCGATGTATTATAATCTCGAATATTATCTACCTTTTTGGGTTATAACATTTGAAATTAAAAAAGGATTATCAATTAATTTTCTAGTTTTTTTTTCTTTGCTTATACAATTATTCACAAATGTTTTTAAATTTGATTACAGAAAAGAAAACAATAATCATAATTTTTAGAGAAAATTTATGTAAATTAAATTAATTAAAATATATTCTATTTTTTATAAATTGATTTGAAAAATTCTTTCTCTCTCTCTCTCTATATATATGTATGTATTTATATGGATAAACAAATTTATCTAGAAAGAACAACTTTATTGAGAAATGAAAAGTATTTTTTATATTAAAAATATTGAAATTAAAAGGGAGGTATATATATATATATATATATATATATAATCAGACACGCTTGGAGGAATAAAAACTCGATAAGTTCTGCACGAGCAACTAGAAAAGAACGGGCTTTTGTTTTGAAGAAGCTCAAGAAGCACCGTTCGTTAATTAAGATCATTATCGGATAGGAAGTGAAGTATACTTTTTCGTAATTTGAGCTATATCCTTCGATTATTTCTCGATCAAAAGCGTTACATCCTTATTATTATATACGCTTAAGGAACTTGCTATAATAACTTGCCGATATTTAAAATAACGAGATGGGGAAATATAAGATGGATGATTTAAAAGAAAAAAAAAAAAAGAAAAGAAAACCATAGAAAGAAACACGTAAGATATAAGAATCGTTAAATATGAAAAAGAGATTGAATTTGCATGTGCAATGATCTAAGAAATCGAAAATCGCTGAATCTAATTAAATTCTATTTAATCGAATTTCTTCGTACACTTGCCAGAAAGAAATAAAAAAATAAGGAAAAGGGGAAAGGAGAGAAAAATAGAAAGAAAAAAAAAAAGAGAGAAAAAAAGAACAAAGTACTTACATACTCGTCTCGCTGGTGCAAAAACTGGTCGAAGGGCGCGCAAAGGATCGAGAGATAATCACTGCCACGTGACCACCGACACGTCGGCTCGTTTTTACCGGCATTACGTGTCCCTAATCCGACCAAAGAACCACCATAATCGTTATAACCCTCCCTACTACTCTACTTCTTTTTTTTTTATCATCCTTATTTAATAAGTTCGCGCTAAAGTTTACTCCGGTACTTTTATTTTCTTATTTTTTATGTTTCACCCAAACACCATGATCGATACACATTTTTTTACTGCTTGCAATAAAAAAATATATATATATATTCGTTATTTATATATATAATCAATTTTAGACAAACAAAATGATAATTATTCGAAATAATTCATAGATTTTTCTATTGTTATAATTTGTTGTTGTTTTTTTTATCGGTTATATAAATACTTTATTAAAGCTGTTATTAGAAATATTCTCGAACGTATTTTTCAAAGGTACTACTACGCGTTGTTATCGGATACCTCTCGAAATCGGAAATGCATCTGTAAAATCGATCTACGACGTACGCATTTGGCCTTTGCATGCGTGATGCGCATACAAAGAGACTTATCCTTGTTACGAGTATACGTCGGATCGAATCCGAATCGAATCCGGATCGAATCATGCTCGTGATGCACATACGTTACTTACATACATACGTTACATCTCGGAAAGCTTAAAAAAAAGTATACATTTTTGTCGAGAAATAGAACGAAAATCCAATTTTAGATACAAAAATCAAATACTTATTTCTAACAAATATATCTAATCTTACTTATTCTTATTTATTATTTTAATTCATTCTATTTTATAATAATAAATGAACTATTACAAATTACAAAATACACATTTTTAAAATAATATATTTAAATGTAATCCGAATGCTATGGAAGTTCGTTTACAAATAAAAAAATTCGAAAACTTGAATTATTGATGTCGACAGACGTATGTACCTTATTACAATATCTGAGGAAAAAAATATGTTCCATGAAGTTTCGGTCGAACTTCGAAACGTAAAGGTCCAATTGTCCCTTCGCATTCTTTTACCTTGACTTCATTCGCACGAACATGCAAACCTTGCCACACGTCCTTGCCACGGGCTTATCTCACATTCTATTTATTTTCATAACTTCGAATTTATTATAACTTCATACTACGCGTATCTTTCATTCTTAATCTGTTGTATAAATATCATCCTTTGGCTCATACGTTTCTTTCGCACATTCTACAAAAAGTATTAATAATAATAATAATTTAACAAAAATATAATTGAATGAAACATAACATAATTATTAATAATTATTCAGTTAATAGCAAAAAAGCAAAAAAAAAAAAAGAAAAGAAAATGATAAGATATGTATACATGTTTAATTGCTCCGAAAATATCGTGTCGGATCGATTATAGATTGTAATTTAAAGAATGAACGAAAAAAACCTCTGTGAGAGTTTTGAATTCTAACACAAAGATCGATAAAAAATCCCTCGATAATTTCGGACGAATGGTGGTACGGCTATCGTAAATTCGATGAACGGGATGCTCAGCATGCCGTATCTTTTCTAGATATTCCGATATTTTTAGTTAAGCATCCGAACGATTTCACAAAGCAAATAAAAGAAGAAGAGGGAAGGAGATACGAAAATAAAATAAAATAAAATAAAATAAGAAAAAAAAAGAAAAAGGAAAGGAAAGGGAAAGAGAGAGAGAGAGAGAGAGAGAGAGAGAGAGAGAGAGAGAGAGAGAGAGAGAGAGAGAGAAAGGGTTCTTCACGTTCCACGTCGACCACATAAGCATCGTCGAAAATTCCAGATGTACTTTCTTTTCTTCTTTCCAAACTTTTTTCGCCTCTGATCGGCGGCGGCGGTCAGTTACGCGGCGACCTTTGGACCATCGCTTTATCTCGGTCCCTAAATCTCTCTCGTTTATAAGCACCTCCTAACGACCTCTTCTTTCGGACTTCACCGGTGCCTTGGCGTACGATTTAGCGCGAACGCCAACACAAATTTTCTCCAACGAATTTGTCGGAACCAAATGAAAGAATCGCTGTGAATCTAACGAAAACATAATTTCGAATAAAGACAAGTTTATAGAAATAAATTAAGAATTAGAAAGAGAGAGGGAAAAATTAAAAATTAGAGAGAGAGAGAGAGAGAGATAAATCAAGAGTTAAAGAGAAAAAGAATAAAAAAATAAAGAATAAAAGATGAAGAGACAAAAACAGAGGGAGAAAAAGAGAAAACAATCACAAATTAAGAGAGAGAGGGAGAAAGATTAGAGAACAAAAGAGTGGGGAAAAAGAGAAAAAATCAGTAAAAAATTGCAAGAAAGAGAAAGTGAGAGTGAGAGAGAGAAAGAATTTAGCTCTCGGCATGGCGCCTCCTTCCTCTTCGTTGAGTTACTTCTTATATCTCTTTCTTTCTTTGTTTCTTTCTTACTTTCTTAATGAGTAATCGAGAGTCAGTTCGTTATTAATCAGACGCGCCTTGAAAGATCTTGAAGCGAGATCGGCGCCAGTACCTCCTTCTTCCTATCTACGATAGACATCGGATTCGACCTTTCGTCGACGCTTCTGAATTTGTAACGAGAGAGAAAGAGAGAGAGAGTAGAGTACATTATTGCGCGGTACCAAATTAGAGTAGATAAAAGTCGCGATTTTGTCAAGATTTCAAATACAAATTTATACGATTTGCATATATAATTTACATGATTAATGAATTTTAAATATTTCACTACTGTATATTATATTATATGGTGTTTTTATTCTAACATCGAATTATTTGTAAAAATAAATCATCAAAGAACACGTTTGAAGCTCGATTATATAATATTTGAGGAAAGATACTTTAAAACATAAAAAACTAAACATGCAAAGCATCCCAGTAAAAGCATCGAGGGTAGGAAAAATAAAAATCAATAAATCGATATCGTAATACGCACCAAGATAAATCGATTTTCTTGTTTTTTCCGTCTATTTTCATGTTACCGCAGTAAAAGAGAGAGAAAGAGAGAGAGAGAGAAAGAGAGAGAGAGAGAGAGTAAAGAGATCTTCTAAACGTCTCCTCGACCACGAAAGCAATCTCGATGTTGTGTTGATCGAAGAGAACCGTTAAAAAAAAATGGCATCAAACGAGCGAACATGAGATTCTTATTATTTCTGAAAAAATAAAAGAGAAAAGGAGAGAGAGAGAGAGAAAGTTTTTTGTTTAGTTTGACGCTTGACGCTTTCATATTGACGAGATATTTAATTATCCTACAATCTCCCGCATACAATCATCCTCACGTGTGTGAGTGTATAGACATGAAGCAAAGCACAAATTTCGTATCGTCAGTTTCGTATCGTCGCGATAGAAGTAAAGCTCGTATGACCCTGTAGAAAATAGTTCATTCACATGAACAATGAGTATTTTTTAAAATCGTACACCGTTATGCTTATTAGATTTCTCCTAGAAAACTATTGACAAAGTGTGTTTAAAATGAGGACAATTTAGAAATAAATACATTAATATATTATTATTATATATTAAATGAATTTAATCGAAAAGTTTTATTTATAACTAGTGAATTAAATAAATACGAAAATAATATACAGGAAACCCCTTATCTTAAAATTGTATATGTTGATAAAACAAACAAAATATTCGAATTTTTTATGTCTGACAATTAGTTGATCATCCTTTGTTTTCACTATAATTTAAATATTTCTTAATATCAATCAGTTTAATACCCATTAATGTAAAAATGATACAAACTATATATCTATTAATATACTTGGAATAATTAAATAATTTCGATTTGATATTTTATTAAATGACGATTTTCAACTCAAAGTCACCACTGAGCAGGAACGTTAAAAAATACATGTATTTTAGTTTAAACAATTAAAAATATTAATAAAATGTGCGACATACATTAAATAATTGATAATTAATCGAAGGAAATGTATACTGTACTCTAAAAGCACGGAGTCTAGGTTCGACGCACCCTTCTCTTCAAAATCCAACAGTATACTGATGTCATTGTCCTTTGTGAAAGTTCTTTTATTAAATGTTGTTATTATGACTTTCCGAAGGCTAAATATGTATAACGAGAATAATATTCATAATAAATAGAATTTATTCTTCTAAAAGTCATGTAGGTAAACAAGAATCAATGAAAGAAGTTTGAATTACTTTCATGGAGGACAATGAGACATTCGAGCAGTGAATTTCGAATAGAACGGTACATCGAACTAATAATTCGTGTTTTTAAACTATAATATATATTTTCTTCGATTAATTAACAAAATCATTTAAGATATATCGAACACTCTCAAGGTATGTCACATCTCCACTCCTTTTTCCATAAATAAACGCATCTCGCAATAACTATCGATCGGCAAACACATATACCCAACATTAACAATAGAATCTTTCATATAACTGTCGATCAACAGTGAATTCTATCTCACTCTCTCTCTCTCTCTCTCACCTTTTCTTTTAATGTCGTTTAATACAAATTTTTATTGTTGCCTAAGATGCTTTCACTACAAAAAAAATAAACAAATGAAAATAAAAATAAAAGAAATTATAAAAAAAAAGAAAAGAGAAAAAAGGGGAAGGAAAATTTCACACGGTTCGCAGTAGATCGATCAAAGCCGAGTAGTAGGCGAGTTAGTGTAAGTGAGATAGAAAGAGATAGATAGATACATGGATGGGTAAATGGATAGACGGATGGATGGATCGACGCATGGATGGATGGATGGATGGATAGATGGATGGATAGACAGAGCTAATTAGCCGTGGCAAGCTTGCAGGGATTTCTGATAAGCAAGGAAGCGGCTCTCTCTCTCTCTCTCTCTATCTTTCTCTCTCTCGTTGACTCGGCGCGTGCATTACACGATCGGTCGTCGTATACGATTACGCAGTGTTTTTGTCCGTAAAAAAGAAACTACTGGCTGCCCTGATCGGACGTGTCCAAGAGAAAACGTATTCACAGTTTCCACGGCACGTAGTAGCTGATGTAAGTGCTCACAGAAAGAGATACTTGGCTACCCCGTTCCTTCTATCTATCCCTGCTATTCGTGTAAATACTAACTCCATGTCGGGACACATCAGAGACTACTCTTCCGATGCTTTTGAATATTCCAACTCTTTCGTTGCCAACTAACGCTGAGTAACCTTTGATTCCTTATAAAGATATCGCTTGAAGTACTTTTCAATCGTTCCTCGTAATCCATTCTCTCTTCATTATTTCCTTATTTCATTAAGTTTATCCATAGAGATACGGTAGAATAGAATTTTCCTTTAATATTGTTAAATCAATCTTTTTGTGATTTTATCCAGAAATGGATCCAATTTTCGTTTTGATTTTAATTATAGATGAATTGTATTGTGAATATTCCAATTTTACAGAATAAAAGTAAATCTCTCAAAGTACTTCGTTTTATCGTTTTATCTAAATCATTCTCTTCGTTATTTTTTAAAAACATTAGAATATAATTTGTTTTTCTATGGTTGGTAGGTTAATCTTAATGATGTTGTTCAAGGAACAGAGATCTGATGTTGTCTTTTTGCTTTTAATTAGGATGAGTGTTACAAAAATTCAAACAAATTTTTGAGTAGAGAATGAGATAGCATAAGAACGAGACGGGTTATCTTCTGAACGCAAGGGTGATCCATTAAAATTGTAAGGGAAGAGACGTCCAAAAGGGGGTAACGACAAAGGAAGACGTTCGAGACGAAAGATCGATCGATTCTCAATCAGAAATAATCGTGCGGCTTCTACGGCAAGGTGCATCTCCTTAAAGGACGGAGAAACATTCAGCTATTGAAACGCGTAGGCGAGCACAAGACGAATGGAATCGAAATCGAGCAAAGAGAAAGAGAAAACGAAAGAGTGAGAGAGGGAGAGATAGATAAATAGATAGAGAAAGAGAGCGAGAGAGATCCTTGTCGTCAGAAAGGAACAACTCGAAGGATGTGTGCCGGTGAACTTGGAAGAAAGAAACTGGCGGCATGGTTCAAAGAGATGGTGACATGTGACCGGCATTGTGAGCTCTCTTTCTCTCTTTCTTTCTCTCATACACACACACACTCTCTTTCTCTTTCTGCGCCTCGAGGTTATATGCTTTTCTATTACGTCGAAATAGCCTTGCTTTGAGTAGACCGTCTGATGCCGCTATAACTCTACCTTACTTTTCTATCAACCCCCGAAAACTTATCCGCAGGATCCTACCTGTATCTATCATTGAAAACTAAAGTTATGTTTTATCATAATCCAATCAAAAATAAACACATCGATTTTTTTTAAAATTGAATCACAAAGTTCAAATTAATCAAAATTAAATGGATACCATAGTTGCAACAGTTTCCTATTAACCGAGACAACCACTAAACTCTATTAAATGAATAATATTTAAATATGGGATAATAAAATGATAATTAAAGCAATTATTAAATATTCGACGAGATATGATCTGATAATTGTTTACATGTGTCCGTAGAAACCCACATATATATATATTTGCATACTCAACGCGTAAATTTGTTGAAAAGTGTTATCGTTTCGATCGGAAGGTAAGCCAAGAGGATATCCGTGGCCGAGGTTATCCAAGGCAAGGAAAGGAAAGGACACGTGTCTAAAACACGTGTGTCCTCTTCCATTGCGCTTATCTCAAACTCTATTTAATCGCATTGTGAGCATGACCCTATTATAGGTGCAGCTCGTTTTCCTAGGAGAACGAGCCACCGCAATACCCGAACGTTCTTCTCATAAATTTCTATGAGGTTAATGGAGCGAACCACTACGACGACCATCTTTACTAGTCTCCCCCGCCCCCTTCATCTCGCCGTCACCGCTACCGGTTTCCTTATCCTTTCCAAAATTTGTTCTAAACCTACAAATGGTGCTGCACGTTTTCATCCTTCAGTTTATCATCAATTACGCGGATTCGAATAATTAATATTATGCTTAAATATCACTATTTTAATTCAATGAATAAGCATTCTGGATCGAACAAACTACCAACAAACCAAATCCTTTTAACAATTTTACACGTATCGTAATTGTCGTTTGGAAATGTCGGTATACCAAAGGGTCAACCTAAAATCTTTCCTAAGGATTTATTTCATTAAAGTGAAACTTGTAACTTCTAATTACGGTCTAGAATCAAAGCCGTAGTCGTTTTAACGACCGAACATATTCCTATCGATTTTCACGAATAACATGCCGAGCTTTAATATCTTGCATATCACCGAACGAGATTGCTTCTATTAAATGTCCCCCCCTCTTTTCAAAATTTCACCCTACGTTATTATTTTCTCATTAATAACAGTTTATCATCCTAATAATAAAAAAATAAAAATAGTAATAATAATAATAATAATAAAAGTAAATGGATGCTAAATGGTATTAATCAAAACTTAATCTTTATTATCAGTACCTGTAATAAACCTGATATAATTAATTGAAGATTTTCATCGTGAACAATAAACAAAACGAAGTCAAAGGATTAAACTAAAAGGAAAGGAATAAAAAATTTATTGGAATTGTTGGAAGGAATCGGTAAAAATCGCGTTAATTTCGCGAATCACTTGCTTTTGAAGTCCCCTTCTGCATATATTGAATTCGTTCATGGGTCAGCACACGGGATGAGCGGCGAGATGAAAGCCACACTGATGTTTACATAATAGTGGTCCACCGTGATTCTCCTCCTCTTCCTCCTACCTCTTCACCCTCTCCTCATCCTACTCTTTTTACTTTACTACCAACCTATTCGCTTTTGCCTCTGACTCACCCTCTCCCTGTATCTCCCACACAGTATCCCCACTCTAAACAATCCTTTCAGTATCCCCACCTCGTTCTCTCTCTTCACCCCTCTTTGTCCTTCCCACAAAGTTTCCCTACATCTTTTTATACCTTTTTGCCACCCTCTAAATATTCCCTTTTACCCGAATCTACAATTCTATTTCTCTCCTTTTTTTATTGTCTATTTTGTTAAGGTATTCTTTGGTTCTTCTTTTATTTCTTTTTTTTTTGATCATACTATTCATTTATATACATGTTATTATTTTATATATATATATATATATATATTATACTTTTCTTTTTTATATTTATTATAATATTCTTCCAATTATAATCGGTTATTATTTCTTTTATTTTATTCTTCATTATTATTACGATTATATTGTGCTTTGCATTTCTATAAAGAGTATCAACTATTATTTGATTATTTTCTAATATTGAAAATTTATTGTAAAAATCCTAATAATAATAATAAAAATATCATTTCATATCTTTTTTTTTTATTTATACACTCTTTCCTTCTCCCTCCATCCCTCTCTTTATATTCTGCGCTTCTCGCACGCGTGTGCACACGCAGGACCGATTCAAAAGCGACGTAAGGATCGAGAGTTCCTCCCCTCGTGGAGGAGCACTCCGTGGCGAACATCAAAAGCGCCGACAGCCGCGACGTGCACCTGCCTCCGTCACGCGCCCGCGTAAACGACTACCCCCCCTCCTCACCTTTCCCTCCCTCCTTTTCCTCTTTTCCCCCTCTTTTTCTCTCTTTAACTTCCACCTCTTCGTAACCATACGCGTATAATCATTACCCCCACTTTCAAAGACACGCTGCCGGAACCCCACACCAATTCTTTCTTGGCATCGTTATCATCGCATTTACCCATTTCGCATACTAATCGTTCTAATTCGATCGACTCGCATTTACATTAGTTAGAAATTCATCTGTATAAATATCTAGCCTCCATTATCTTTCAAAACTTGTTCACCTAGACCACGATGATTATTATTCTTAATTATTTTTTTGTATTATTCGTTTTTTACTCGAAGGTTTTTTTCTTTAACTTTTTAAGATAAAACAAAATTATTTGTAATCTTTCTATGTGATCTAGGATCTTGTAAAAATTATCTTTCCTTCGTTAACAAGATTATTTCATATCTGTTTTAAAATATATCATTCTATTCGTTTCGTTCAACATCTACCATAAGGTATATAAAATTGTTCTTACGAATATAGAAATAATAAAACATAGTAATTTCTTTTTGATCCAAAATAGAAGACACGTATGCAGTTATAAAGAATCACATTCGCGAATATATTCAATTTAAAAAGTTTGGAGAGTTAAGCCCCTGTGTTGTTCGGTTTGCTTGTCCTTGATCTTTACGAGCACGTAAGAGGATATTGTAACAATGTCGCCGATTCGCAAAAGATATTGGTCGCTTAAATTCTCTACAAAGCAATAATACCATACGTTTACATGAAAACTTTAAATGGAAGTTAACATGGACCACCTACGAAGATTATATCGCTGCCATATCGTTCCTACCGGTAGTTAAACCTAACAACCAACGTTTACAATACGCTTGTAAAAGTATTATTATCGTTAGTGAACCGATGGCGCTATGATTGTGAGAATTGATAAAAATATACGCTTTTTTTCTACTTCGTTCCTAAAAATTTCATCCTGCGAAGAAAAAAAAAATAGTAGACAAATTTTACTTACAAAAATATGATATCAACGTAGAAAATGCTAACATATGAAGATAATTCTAGTGGAAAAAAAAAAAAAGAAAATGATATATTATTTTAATATCAAACCAATTGATTTCTATAGCTAATGAACAAACACATATTCGTATGTGTTATAAATAAATGATTAATAAATGAAATTCGATAGAGTATTTATTGATCGATGTAGCGAGTACTAATACGTCTGTAATCATCGAACCGAAGATAACCGAGTCGGTAGATTTTTCTTCTTGTTGTTGTTGTTTTTTTTTTTTTTTTTTTGATCTATCTTTACATTCTTCCTCTCTTTTTCGTATCCTCTTGAAGGAAATCATGCGAAATCGCGCGAAGCAACGCTGTCAGTTTCTCTCTTCGGTGATCGTCCGTCGACTGCGCTTCGCATTAAACCGGAGGAGGAGGAGGTAGAAGAGAAAATGAAAAGAGAGACGGACGTTTGTTCGTGAAGAAGAGCAAAATGAAGAGGGGGAGGATAAGCGAGAAAAAAAGAGAAACGCAAGAGGTAGCATGGAATAGCTTGGGGTAGGGATAAAAGGCGCCGACTGTTCTCTCGGTGATCTACCCCCACCCCAGTTTACGTATCTCTCCAGCTACTACACCTGGTCACGACGCCATTGCTGGATCTTGATCCTGCTCCTGTCAAATTATACCTCGGCAAAGTCGAGGATCCTTCGGACGCGTCCATCAAATCGATATCAACCTTTCATTCTTATTCTTATTCTTATTCGCTAACTGCACATTGTTCCCTTCCTTCCACCTTTTGTTTTCCTCTAACTCTTTTTAAAAAGATTTTTAAAACGATGTTTTATATTGTTCTTCTTACATGTTCTTCATTATTAAACTCTTCGACAGATACAAAAACGAATATATTCGTAAATGATATGGATTCGTATTATAAACAGAGAGAAATTAATTGTTAATTATAATAATTGCAATAAAATAATTTTTGTATTAAAAGATATAAAAATACTTTTAAATATTAATTTAAGTCGTAAAACGCGTTATTACATTATAAGTTCTGATTATTTCAAACGAATTCTCTAAATGATTTTTTACCTAATTTAAATTATTTCGAAATATTTAGCGAAATAAAAATTCTGCTTTTAGAGGATTAAATAAAATTGACGTTTAATTTAACACGATGTTTTTAGCTAGTGTAAATATTCGTAAAAAAAAAAAAGAATTGAAAGAATAAAACAATGGGCAGGTAGCGTTCGTTTTATCCTAAAGATAAAATCTTGTCGATGATAAATCAGTCAACGCTTAGACATACGTAGGAACCTTTAACCCCGAGATCAAAAAAAATTCTAATAGATTCCCAGGAGACAAATGTACAGTACATCGTCCGCGTCGTATAGTCGGCGTAGTGGAAAGTCCTGAACGCGCGGGACAAGTTCCTCGAATCTAGCAGAAGTTGAAGGTCTATAGGGATGAGAGGAGTGTAAAGGGAGAGAAGATATCAAAGGGAATATCCGCACACGAAGAAGTGGTTTCTCTTAAGCTGCTAATGATCATTCTATACACTAACCTGCTACGCGATTTTAACGATAAACTATGGAACGCAATCGTCACTAACACTCATACCAAAAACCCTCTAACGATTTTTTTTCATTTCAAGGAAAACTGTCTTATTAAAAACAACCCTTTCGTCGTTACGTTTGACGGATTATTGATAACCGATCGAAAAATATGGAAATATTGTTCGATGGATTTCAATGGAACTGCAATGATTTTTTAAATTATTATTAAATATTATTATTATTATATTATTGTTGTTGTTGATTAAGGAACTGATTCGATCTGATGGATTATTGATAACCGATAAAAATAAATAGGAATACTGTTTATTTGAAGGATTTTTTAATATAATTCCAATGACTTTCTTTTTTCTTTTCTATTAAAAAATGGTTAGAAATGTCAATTGCAAAAATACTGTGAGAAATATGTTTATTAATTATAAATTAAAGTTAAGATAGATAAAATTGATGAAAAGAAATATATCTTTCTGAGAAAATCTTGAAAACCATTGAGACGACATAGAATCATTAGCGTTCTAATAATCTGTACCGAGAAGTGTCCTCTTTTTAGCTTTCAGCAGAATTTCGGTTGAAGCTTTTGGTTCCATTCCAATGATGGTAATGTGAGAAGAAGTGAAAGAGAAGATGAAAAGGAAGAGGTGGAGGATTGAAGAGGATAAGAAGGAGGGATGGATGTCCCTCTACCCTTCATCTCTCACTCTCGTGATTCCAGAAAAGGACAGCGCAGGTACTCCTCCGCGCGACAAGTGCACCTGCGCTCATCAAATTCGCTTTTGTCGGCGTTCGAGAGTTCTTTTCCATCGTTGCAGCTTCTGCTTCTGCTACTACTGCTTCTTCTTCTTCTTCTTCTCCTTCTTCGTCGTTGTCTTCGTCGATTGCTTTGATCTTTCGTCTCGAGGACTCGTCTGTGGACTACGTAGTTGCCCAAGACAAATAACAACAACAACAACAACAATGTTTTCGATGATCGAACAGTAGCCCTTCGCAGTTGTTTGCCGCATCGCGATCGATTACTATGCTTCGTTCCTTAGATTAAATCCAGTATTCTCCTTTGTCGGCAAATAGTTCACGAATAATCAGCTCTACACATGGAGGTGTACTTTTTTTTTATCTTATCATTTGTTTATAATTATTTATTTCATTTTTAATAGTTTGGTCGCGTAATTCAATCGTAATTATCCAAATGATCTACATGATCTATTTAACATAATTAATAATTTTTCTAAATTCGTATAATAAATAATTAAGGATCAAATCTATTTAGAGAATATCAAAGATACAAATATTACACTTCCAATTATCCTTAATTTAATAAAAATCTGATTATTAAATAATTTCTTCTTATAACACTCTCATAGATGAAACAAAATATAAATGATCGACAACATCTATGAATCAGTACAATAAATAATTTCACACCCCCTGTTTTATAGGAAAATATTTTAAAGAAGAGGCAACCATTATCATTTGTAAAAGCAACCACATTATTTCTACAAATGCAAACATTTCGATGCTAAAAAGGTAGGAAACATAAATCAGTTGGGTTCTACCTGGGGCCTAACATAAGAAATGTTCAAATAAGTTAGAGAGAAAAAACGCGAATGAAAAAAAAAAGAACGAGGAAGAGGAGGAAGAAAAGTAAAAAAAATCGAGTCAAATTGAAAAGAAACAACCCCAAAGTGGAGATGTTAAATGGCAAAGTTAGTGGAGGGGATGTTTCTTCTCTTGTCCGATGGTGTATGGCTTAACCTGTGTGCCGATTGTCAGTCAGTCTTGGACCCGGATAGCGCGAGGAACCTGGAACGGGAACGTGTTGGGCCCCGTTCACGAGTTAAAGAAAGAATCAAAGAGAAAGAGAGAAAAAAAGGTGGAAAGAGGTGTCGCTCGCTATTAGCTCAGCGGTCGTGTCTGGCACGTGCGCGTATCGTAGCCTCGTGACTCGAGGAAGAAGAAGAAGAAGAAGAAGAAGGGTGTTTCGAAGGAAGCACTAAAGAAGAAGAAGAAGAGGAGGAGGAAAAGAAAAAGGAGGAGGAGGAAGAGGAGGAGGAGGAGGAGGAGGAGCTGCTGCTAGAGGAAAAGGTGAAAGAGGGCAAAGCGGAAGGTGGCAGTACGCTGCGAACCGTCAACCGGTCTACGTGTGCGGAACAAACGAAATAGAAAGAGACAAAAATACAGAAATATTGAAAAATAGAGAAAGAAAGATATAGAAATACTGGACATTTCAGATTACCCACGTGACAACCAAAGATTTTAACGACTTTTACCCTCTCGATCGATTTTTATTTTTACTAATAAATCTATCCTAAACGTTTAAGAAATATTCTTAATTTGGGGGAGGGGGAAGAAAAATACTTTGTCATCGTGTATATTTTGATATCCTGTGAGAGCTGACACGTGACTTGAACAGTTTCTCAACGTGCTAGATAGGTGACGATTATTATGATTTAGATGTGATCGTGATTTTTCGATCGAGCGACATTTTTCACCACGTGACGTCAAAGGATTCGAAGATGAAGACTGAATTGCAGGTTGGTTTACGTTCAAATTGTTTACGCCTCATATAGATTTAATACTTAAACCATTAAAAATATATGGATGAACAATTATTGGTTTTTAAATCATTGATATATTATAAAAGAAAAAACTTTAATTTTCCTGACCGAAACACTGGTTGGAAGTGCAATTTTTGGAATGTTTATTCAACAAGCAGGAATACGAATGCGACGTAAGACGAGTGGCGAAATACCCAAGCAAGCCGGAGGTCCGATCCTCTTTTAACGCTCTTTGATCATCTCGAGATTCTGCTTTCACGGCTCGTGCTTTGCTTTCTCTCTTTCTCTTTCATTAATTCTAACCTTTTTTTTTTTTCTTACTTTCTTTCTTTTCTTTCTTCCTTCCTTCCTTCCTTCCTTCCTTCCTTCCTTCCTTCCTTCCTTCCTTCTTTTTCTTTCTTTGCTACGCTCAATGGCATCTCCCTGTCCGGTTCCTTTGCGCGTGCGGCCTTTAACTTTTAAGTACGATTTAACGAATGCCTTTGAACCTGACTTTTACGCAACTTTGGGGCCGCCCAGAAAAAACCAAAGGGTTAGCCGACTTCTCTAAGGAAGGCAACCCCACTGGGATAACCTGTGTACCTTTGTACCTTTCCAATCTCCTCGGTTTACGTTTCTTTAACTTCAAAGGACATTCCCTTCTTTATCCTTCTATTTTGTTTAGACAAGTTTGCATACAAATATTTTCCAGTTGGAAAATAAAATAAGAAAACAAACATAAATAATAGAAAAATATTGTTCGTAACACAATTTTTTATCATTTTAAAATAAAAATTAATTCAAAAACTTGCGTATATAAACGTTAACGAAGATAACGATGATGGAGAGAGATCGAAATTTGGTAAAGATTTAATATAATTTAAATCCAGTAGAAATAAAAAATGATAATAAAAAAGATGTAGATTGATGATTATATATAAATATTTAGTAAAAAATTAGTTATACATTAAAAAAATTCGGAAAAATTGTACACAAATGTGATTAAAGATGATGATTATGATGATGATGATGATGATGATGAGGTCAAAGTTTAGTAAATTAGTTCAGTTGGGATTGAAGAAGTAAGAGAAGAAGATGAGGAAGAAAATGAAGAAGAAGAAGAGAAGAAGAAGAAGAAGAAGAAGAAAAAGAAGAAGAAGTAGCTGGTAAATAAGGAGGGCGGATTATCGCGCGAGAGTAAGGAACGAGTTGGAAGGGAGGAAAGGGGAGGATGATGAGGACAGCATAGATGCGGAAGTGGACGAGAGAGGTTCGCTAACGATAACGACTTCAGGAGAACGACAGCCAACGAGAGACTAATGTCTTCCTGCAAGAACTAGAATCTGATCTGGACTTCTAATCATTCCTAATTTTCCAACAAAATGTTGACGATACGAAAAAATTTCTGTGAATAAACAAATACAATAAATATTTCAGATATTTGACGTCGATGAGAGAAAACAACAAATTTATTCTTTATCAAGATGTAGGCCAAGAACAAGTAGCATTTAACAATTGAGAAATCGAAATAATTATGATATATCATAAACGAGGACATTGTAAAACGAAGATACCATATTAGGAATAAATAGAGATTCTAGGAAACACAATCAGGGGATCAAGCTGACTAATTATGAAATAGAAAAAAAAATGTTAACCAATTGATATTTCGAGAAGTTTCGCAAATCGTGCTTTAATAAAAAATACAAAAATATATATCAAAAAATGATGACCCTCTTAAAATGTAATAACAAAAGAAAGAACATATTCTAACAACAATATTATATTTATATATATCAAAAGAAAAACAAGTAAATAATTAACAAGATATCCTTCATCCTCCATTCGAAAAAGAAGAAAAAAAAGAAACCATCCCGCACCAACGAGGAGTAGTACCTATACCGAATAAGTAAAAATATAAATGCAGAAAAATCATCCGCCGAGAAATGGGATTAGAAATGAAGAAAGATAAGGATCTGTTTATGACGTATAGTTGATATCGTCAAGTGGGATAAAGACAAGGATGACGTCCCTTAACGTAGAGACTAGGATAAGGATTACGAGGAAGAGATGAACGAAGAGGAAAAGGGGGAGAAATAGAGAAGGAAGAGAAGGAGAAGAAGGAGGAGAAGGAGGAGGGGAAGGAGGGGGAGGAAGAGGAGGAGGACGACGACGTTTCTGCTGTGGAGCGGTGAGCAATTAGCGACACAGCGCGGCAAGATCAGAGGCCGAGGGCGGGGTGGGGAGCGGCGGCCTAATTACACACGGTACCGACCGACTTCAAAGGAGCCGACAGTTCCTCTTCTCCGAGCCATCCCCTCCGAATGGCCAGCCCGAGAACAACGCTCCTCTTCCTCGTATACTCCGGCTGGTCGACGTCGACGATGCTGACCTGACTAGCCTTCGATACTCCCTCTCTTCTTTTTCACCCTCTCTCCTTCCCTTCCACCCTCCATCCCTTCTACCCGCTATCACTCTCTCCTCTCTCACTCTCTCTCGCCAGTTTATCTATCCATCTTTCACTTTTGTTTTTCCCTATAATCAATTTCCGATCAAATCTTGCGCGAAAAATTTGTCCTTCCAATTTCAATGTATTAGAATTTATTTTATAAATCAATTTTAATTTATTTATTTTTATTTTTATACGGTGGCATTAAAGAGAAGAGAAAGTTAGGAACAATATTGAATGATTTATTATAAGAATATCTCTAATTATATCCTTAAATAACTTATTTTACACTATATAGTATAACGTGTAATAAAAATTAAAAAAATGGTTAATTTTTTACTAATAGTTTAAACGTTGGAAATGTATTAGATTGAAACGAGAGAAAAAGAGAGCGAGAAAGAGAGAAAGAGGAGTTCTTAACTAATTACACTTAACAAGATTAAGTGGGGACCAAAGGACCTTACAAAGATGACACACACACCCACACACACAGACAGACAGACATACAGATACATACACATATAACAAGAAAAAGAAAGAGAAAGAAATATATGGGATTCCTTAAAGAAGTGGTGGTGAGAGTAAGTCTGACACGTGCGGAGGCACGCGTCCGTTTCTTCCGCGTCTTCCGCGAACGATTCGGCGCCTCGAAGAATCATCAGACTAGACTTTGAAACCACACTCGGCAGATATCCACGTCTGGTGGTGGGTTCTTCGATGGATTCCGATAGGATCATTCTCTCCTACGACGCGATCGTCCACCGATCTTTCAGAACTTGTAACACGAGAGAAATGGATCCGGAGAAAGGAGTAGTAGTAGTAGGTAGGTACTAGTAGTAGTAGTAGTAGTAGTAGAATAGTAGTAGTAGTTCTCTCTCCCTCTCTCCTTCTCTCTCTCTCTCTCTCTCTTTCTGCTCGTGGCCGCAAGTCATCAGTCAAGTCTTTGAGGCCGGCTTCAAGCTCGGCCCCGCAGAAAAAGACCTTTTGCCGATCTGCCTTGGCGGTAAGATCAAACGTTTCACGGTCCACCGTACGCTGAACCGACTCTGCTCACGTGGGACGTTCCTCTCTGCTGATGCTGATGCTGCTTCTGCTTCTACTGTTGCTGTTTCTCTTGCAGTTCCTCTTACTGCTCCAGGCCAACATATATACACAAATACACACCCAACACACACGAACGCACATTTACACACATATATAAACACAGTATGTATACATATATTTGTGTGTTTTTGTATATACATCTCAATATATACATTTCTATGTGCATATATGTACATATACATGGTATCTACCTATGTATAAACATATATTCGAAATTATACCTATGCGTATATGTATAATATGTACATGTACGTGTAACTACGTAAATATGCGTTTAAATATGTTTATATTAATGCACATAAACTGTATATATGATAAAAAGAGAGATGGTCCTCAAAGGATGAAAGTAACCATTTTCGTGGAAGAATAAGGAAGAGAAAAGGAGAGGAAAGAGATAAATAAAATTCTACTATAATGTTGGATATGAGTAATCACAATCGTTTCCCATAAAACGTTTAAATAGAACGTTACTATATCTAGAGATTAGGTTGAGTAATTATTACCGAGAAGAGAAAGGGAGAGAAAGATTCTCGTGGTTCAACAAGGAAGTAAAAACGTGACTTTAGAAATTATATTAATTATGATAATAAAATATCCAATTGTTATTTTACTTCGACATAAGCTTCCTTTATACTTGCTGATCAATTAAGAAATATTTAATCAACTTTCGCTAATCATTTTTACTCGATCAATTTCTACGAACGCACTTTACTTCCTAGTTAATCAAACAATGTATTTATATATATATAATACTAGATACAAATCCTTTATAATTCCTTAAATAAAGTTCTTAGAATCAATTGGATCTATGAAATAGATCGTTATCAATTTTCTGAAATTTGACGAAAACACTCATAAGTTACACTCAACCCCACACGGACCCTCCTCCCCTGATGAAATTGGATTTAAAAAAGAAAAAAAGATCAGAAAACAAGAAGAAGGTAATGAAAAATATAAAAGATCTCTCTCTTATCCCAAACTCGATTGATCGTTCCCCATTAAGAAGATTTTTAATTAGAAATCCTCGTGTGTTATACGATCCACGACTAAGATCGAACGATCTTCCCCTTTTTCTTTTCATTTACTTTTATTTCTCTGGTTTTTAAAAGACGCGTGGGCAGTAAGAAAAAGAGAGAGAGAGAAAGAGAAAGAAAGATATCTCATTAGATCTCGTTTAATATGAACTCGGAAAGAAAGAAAAGGATCGATCGAGATAGAGAAAGAGAAAAAGAGAGAGAGAAAGAGGAAAGAAGAAAGAAGAGATCCAGATTTGATCGAAAAGAAAAGGAAGGGGTGGGAGGGTGGAGGGACGATTGTGGAGAATAAACGAAGAGGAAAAGGTAAGGGGGTAGAAGCGGGAAAAGGGGGAAGGGGGTGACGAGAAGAAGGGCGGGAAGAAGGGGGGAGGATTGAGGTAGGAGTTATACTCGTCATGGAGAGAGAGCACGAATCGCATTATCGATTTGTACGGTGCCGGTGCCGATTTGCGCGGAGGGAACCTTTGAAGTAAGCCGAAGTTCGCGCGAGGGGCTTCCGGAAAGAGTACACCAAGAACACCGGAGAACCCCGCGTGCCAGTCGAGTACGCGTGAAGAATCTCTCCTTCTGCAAAATAAGTGAGAGCGAGAAAGAGAGAAAGAGAGATAGCAAAGGACAAAAAGGGGATCTTCGAAATAAGCCCCCGTAAAATGATTGCCTACTCGCCTGCTACTGCACTCATATGGACAATTTCGCCTAACTCATTGAACTTTATATCAAGATTATTAACACTTCCTCTCGTTGATGTCGTGATTTTTTACTTTTTCCGAAAGGATTGGACAAAATTTCCGAATTTTTTAAATAATAATGCTTGAATACAGTGCGCGAAATTCATTAGCATTCGTTTCATTGATTATTTCAGAACGTTTGGAATTAGTTTGTGAAGTATTATAGGACGAATGAGATGTTTAATGCAATTTTTATAAAGATGATTTAAAATAATAATAAATCGAATTAATAATAAGAGAGACCCACGTGTGGGAGCTATTTAAAATTAACAAATTAACGTTAGAAATGTTAGGAACAATAATATACAAACTATTTCAATAGAGGCTACAAGTCAACAATATGTATTAAAATACAAGATTTTCGAGATTATCTTATATTATTACACGTTAAGTCTCTAATTTTCATATAAAAAAAAAAATAAGAAGAAAGAGGAAAAAGTAAGAATAAAAAAATACAAACGTGGCTAATCGTTGTGGCAGTTCCACGAATAAGAAGCACGATTTTCCAAGTTCTCTTTTTCCCTACACCTTTTTGCCAACTTCTCCGACGAGGATAAGAGAAAAGAAGTTAAACTCCTTCCTCGATAAAATATAAAAGAAAGAAAGAGAGAGAGAGAGAGAGAGAGAGAGAGAGAGAAAGAGAGAGAGAGAGAGAGAGAGGGAGAGAGAAAGAAAGAGTTAGCAAGAAGACGATGTAGGCGGCACATCAAAGGCGCACCTCGGGCGTGAACGAGCGAGCGGGCACGCGGCTCAAGTAGAGAGCGGAAGACACCGCCACCAATCCTACCACCATCCAATATATTTACTCCGATGGACCACCGCTACCATCACCATCTCCTCTCAACCATTCCTACCATACACACGCGGAGGCGCACTCTACATACAAGCAAGCATACACGCACAAACGCACACCAATCATTCTTAATTCACTCTATCTTTCTTCCTAGTTTCAGAAAATTCTTAAAAAAAAAAGTATTATGCAATGAAAAATATGCAACAATATATTTATATCGCGATCTTATTTATTATTAATAACAATCGTGTCTTAAAATTTTTACCTTGTTTTTTTTTTTCTTCATCTAACTGTAAGAACGACAATGAGGGAAAACAAATGTTATCTTTTATTCTTGATTTTGTATTAAAAAAAAAAGAAAGAAAGAAACAAAGATGATAATTAATTGGATATTAATAAATATGGTATACAGTCTTTTTTATATTTTATTTTACGAGTCTGACAATAAATCACTTCTCTACGAACATCTAACGCTTATTACCAAAAAGGTTGCGACTAATAAATACTAAACAACATATTAAATAGCCACTCAAATAAAGAAATAAATTTCTAAATATTAAAATCAAATACATATGTCATAATAAAGATTATACCATTCCTGGACCAGGTGTGATTAATATTTGACAATTATGAGCACATAATATAATAAAAAAAAATAAAATAAATTAAGATAAGAAGTCAGGAATAATAAAGCTAGGATAATATATGTGAAATAATAATAATATTAGATAATAATATAATTTTATATAATATATATATGAAATATATATCATCATATGAAATATATATATATATTTTCAAATGAAAGGAGATAGAAAGATCGATAAATTAGTCGAAGAGGAGATATCTCCTTTGGTTTTCCTTGCTTACCTCGGTGATGCGAACTGCGATGCTTGCCTCGAATCAGAAGGAGAGGAAGGAGAGAAAGAAAGAGTGAGAGTGAATAAGCGCGAAGAGAAGGGAAACGGTGAGAGGGAGTAAGAGGGAACTGAGGTAGGGCAAGGCAGTCATATTTCAGCCCTTGTTAGGCCGAGGGGCCCCCACCGCGACGGAATGGGGGGAAAATCTCTTTGACTCGCCGCTCCGCGCCTTAATCCACCAACGTATACCCTATCTTGCCACCTGCTCTCTCTTTCTATCTCTTTCTTTCTTCCTTTATTTCATTCTACTTATTCCTTCCTCTTCCTTCTTCTGCTTCTTCTTCTTCTTCTTCATCTTCTTCGTCTTCGTTTCTCCTGTCTTCTTCTCTCTGTTTTGCGAAAGTCCTTCGTCGTCATAAATTACGTCAAATATTACGTGGCTTTTCTACTCACTGTTTTTGACAGTTAACGTAAGTAACTAACCGTCTACCCCTGTTTCAATCCTTATTCATATACTTTATCTAATAGGTTACGTTATTAAAAAAAATCGAGCAGAATTGTCTTGATTGGATCACGATCGGGATTTGTTTTCTTTTTATTTCTTTCTGTTTTCTTTTTCTATAGATTAATGATTTAATAAATCTTGTGAATTATTTTGAGATAATAGGAAGTTTTTGGCAAATATGTTTGCTCGACATATCGATGACTTTTTTCATCTTTCAAATATCAAAAGTTATTTCTGTAGATTTAATGGCATCTTCAATTGTATCCTGGACTTATGCCAAATGTTAGCACTTTTAGTTCAGAAAGGTCATCTTTATTAGGATCTAAGGAGAATCTGTTTAGTATGATCTAGTTAGTTTATATTACTATTGGATTTTTACAAAGTTTCGTTTCTTTAATTGAAACATTTTTTAAATTACTTTTAATATTTAACCATTTGGTATCGCGCTCTTCAGATTTCATGTCGATAAATGATAGCGCATTTCGTCGATACAGACAATTGACGGTGGTCTAGCGTCACTCAGCTTTTATCGATTGTGTTTTTTGAAAAACCCTCCGGTATAGTCGAACGATTAAGAAACTATAAATTTGTTCCGTTATTTAAAAAAAGCTATTGGAAAAGTAGAAGAAATTCATGATCGTTGGAAATTAATTTATTCCATCGCAAATTCTTAGCTTAATCAAAATTTAAACTATGAAATATATACCTGAATTAAAAAAAAAAGCAACGAACTTCAAATAATAGGAGAATATTACTTTCCACAATTATTTGACAATAATCTATAATACACAAAAATGATTTATATAAAATTCGAAATCATTATAAAATCATGATCATTGCGAAGACTTAGGAAGATTGGTGAGCGTTAGTTTCGCGCTTCATCAAGTCGTTCTAGGCTCGTTAAGTTGAACTCGAATGGCTCACACCAATGCAACGTAGAAACTCAACTTTCTCTCTTGGATGAAACCCTCTGTAAGTAACAGAGCAAGAAAGTAAGAAATAAAAAAAAAATAAGCAAAAAATAAAGAAAGAAAGAAAGAAAGAGATGAAACGAGTTGGTCCTTGTGTACGCGGTTATGGTAATGCGAGGTTGGTGCGTGTTAGCAACGGCGAATACGAGCTGCGTGAGCGGTTCTCGTAATGGTAACGAGACGCTCGTCTCTCACCACCATCATCATCAACATCCGGACGACGAAACGCGATGTGAACGACGATCAACGACTTACGGGCAACGAATTTCAAAGGTACCGACATTGCAACCATACTCAACCATCACACTATTTTCTAAATCTTTTTTTGACATCCCAAGTCAAACATTTATCCCTATTTTTACATTTTTCTTACTCTTGCAAATCTCATTTTAAGATGAGTTGGTTCAAATATGCCTCGACTTAAAGATGATCGTGTTCATTAAAATGAACTCATACGTGTACCATTTTAAAATGAGTTCTTATAAACATTACCGTGTGCATTAAGATGAGTATGTTTCAATTAACTCATACATGTCTTGTTTAAAAAATGAATAGAATTTATTTGAACGTGTATAAAAATATTTTGAACTAATACATGTCCAATTAAAAATATGTTTGTTTGTTTTTTTTTAAGTTAATGCTTAGTATATAGAAGATTAAAAAAGTAAAAGTAGGAATATCGTTATCGAAGAATACTTGACTCGTTCATTCTCGTTATCGCGTACCTGTTCGAACGAGTTCCTTGCACGAGATCATAGTTTTACAAGTTAAACGTCATCGTTTGAAGTTTCACGAGAATTATGTTTCTACATCGTAGATAATGGTACGTAATATACATCATGTTTTTACATACACTAACTTATTTACTTGTATTTTTCCTTGTCCTTTTTTTTCTTTTTTCTTGTTCTTTTTAGTTAACGAATAGCTGTTATGTTGAATGGCTTGCTGGTAAAATGAAAAAAAATCTTTTTACGATGAGGGTTCCTTAGGTTAGACTTGTTCGTTCGTTCAGTTCGTTCAGTTCGTTCTTCGGCTACCTTAAACGTTTCGAACGGCTACTAGAATCCGGGTTGAACGTAGCTTAACATAGAAGGTAAAGGCCATTTCTTTGTCGGCCTTTGTCACGGGGATTATAAGCCGGGTGGCAAATTATGACGGACACCTTCACGCTTTAATACGCCAAAAGAGGGATGGAAATGAGAAACAGAGAAAAAGATACCCAAGAGAGAGAGAGAGAGAGAGAGAGGTAAAGAAAGTTAGAGATAGAAAGTTTAAAGTTGTTGAACATTTTCTAATAAAACTACTATAACCGACACAAATCTTTGCAATATTTTTTATCGACAATATTTAAATATAAATGAGAGAGATATACGATTAGTGAAATTAAATAAAAGAAAAATTTACAATTGATTAAATAAGAAAAAATATTATAATACAAAAAATATTTTACCGGTGCGTGTGTTGATCGTTAAAAAAGAAATAAAATAAATCTAATAAAATTAATCGACTATTCGTTACTTCTAGAACAGGTAAAAAGAAAAAAAAAGGAAAAGTAAAATTTTATAGAAAAGAGTTAAAAAAAAAGGAATAATAATTTTGCATACGTGCATATATATTATACTTAATTAGTTGAAACATTATTTTACAAACGGCAAGGACTTGCAATTAAAATTTTGAACGACGACGCGATAAAACCGATACGAATAAAAGTAGGTAAAAGATGCGTATTAAAAGAAAAAAAAAAGAAGAAAGTAAAAGAAAAAAAATCTTAGACGATTCCTAGTTCCATGTTCTTTTTTCTCAAGAATCTTAATGTCAAAAGAGGAACGGGATCATGATTTACGATATAATAAAGTGGTTACGCAAAGCATGAAAAAAGAAGAAGAAGAAGAAGAAGACGAAGAAGACATGGTCAAGTCGTCAATTTTATTTACGACCTCTCGAAAGTTCAAATTTGCCCTGCATTATCGCAAATTCCTTTTTAACTTGCCGAACTCGTTCCGGTTCAAAATCGATGATCCTATTCACAATAGATTCGTTCCCTCCTTCCAAATTATATATATTTCTTTTTTTGCTCCTAAAATCACTCTGTTTTACGACAAATCGTGACATTTTTCTTTTAAACGCGAGCTAACCTTGAATTTTTTAAGAAAAGAAGGAAAAAAGTAACGGCCCGTTCAAAGCGTCAGAAGTTGCGCGAAATCAACGAGAGTAAAGATCTTATCTTGAACTCTTCTCGTTTTATAGTCTCCAGAAATCTTCCAGAATGATCTTTAAAAGATCTTAAAAAGAAAAAATAAATGTCTTTTAAAAGCTTACTGATTAAATCTTCCCAAATTTTAACGATCGACATAAATCACATGACATTAAAAATGTGTAACCAACCCTAGCGTGTATATAATTTCGGTTATTTCCTTTTATCATTTATTTTACATTCATTATTATTAATAAACTTAATAAACCCAATAAAGAATTCATTTTTTTTTTAATAGCTTGTCCTTGGCAATACAAAAAACAAGATAAAAACTGATCAAAAATTAATTAATGTACGATACCAAATATTAAAAATAAAATACGTATGATGTGTAAGAAATTACAAGTAAATCAAATTCAATCGATAAGCATAAAACATAAATTCTCGACACGTGACGATGAGAATCAATGCTCGACGAACGGCGAAATCGTGCGCACATAAATAAAATATATAAATTATAAAACGATCAAGTATATCCAGCGTCTATTCAAATTAGAATTACGTCACGCCAATGGAACAACTTGTTTTTTATTCTCTTTCCTGCCTTCGGCCATGTTAGCGGCAACCTTTAATCTGGAAGCGAGCTTCTGTTTTCGAGATATGTTTGCGCTACCGGCTACCGTTCTGGAACCTGGAACTCGATCCTTAGTGGTTGCTTTCGTGAAAGGAAAAGAAGTGGAGTGGTGGGGAGGGGTGGGGTAGGGAGAAAAAAAGGTAAGGCACGTATATAGAAGAAGAGAGTGACAGGTGGCAGAGGGGTGAGGGGGAAAGGGAAGGGGTATGGCCAAGGAGGTGGAGAAAGAGGAAACGATATGGAAAGAGAGTGGCGCCAAGAATCTACGTTTTGCTCCTCCCTTCCATCATCCATTCTAACTCTGCTCCCCCTCCCCCTTACCTTTGTTAATATTGATGTTGTTTTTTTTCTTCTTCTCTTTACCTTTCTATTAATTTTTGTACTTATCGATGGCCGGTCCTACTTTTAAAAATCAAATTTTTTCTATTAATTTGTAATTTGCAAAAATAAACGTAACCCGAAAATTTCTCAGAATTTTGTCGTATTTAGTATCATATAGAGAGATTAATATTTATTATCATTGTTATATTATTTTGATTTAATATATTGTATTTTATTTTTATTTGTGTTAAACGTTTATTAATATTTATTAGTATTATTTGCAATATTGAGTGTTTAGTGCGACACGAATTATTGTCTATGGGTTCTGTGAGATTTTATATCCATAGTATGGATCAATTAGTTTACTTTAAAATTTTGTAATTTGTTATGAAAATATTGCGATAGTAATATTTGAAAATAAACAACAATTTATATCGCGTTAATAATAGTTGCATCTATCGGCCAACTTCTGTTGTTAAAAAAGTAACATTGGTTCTTCAAAGAATTTCGTGAAAAAAAATATAATTGAAATTAAACATAATGGAAAATAAATCATTGTCTATTATAAAAAATATTTGGGGTCCGTTAATTGGAATAAATAAAAAGTAAAAATGAAATATACAATTTTGTTTGCAGATATCAGTGTTCCTAGCGGTATTGATTTTAACGATAGTCGCCGAAGACAGACCAACAAACACGGTATCGGTGTCATCGAGTTCGCCGGGACTACAAAGCAACACGCTACAGAAGCTGATCAAGATATTGGAGAAATATGGTCTGGAGGAGCAGAGAGGATTGAAGAGGGTCTACCTGAGCAACAGGTCGATCACTTGCAACGATGGCTCGCAGGCGGGCTTTTACCTACGTAAATCCCACGGTTCCAAGAGGTGGATCATTTTCTTGGAAGGTGGCTGGTATTGTTATGATCATAAGAGCTGTAGAAACAGGTGGCTAAAATTAAGACATCTTATGACATCAACACAATGGCCCGAAACTCGTGACAGTAAGTCCGCATTAATTAACGTTATATATATAATATGTAGATTTAGTTTAGTCGTCATTTCATGTGTCATCCAATTATTTCAGTTGGTGGATTGTTATCAGGAAGTCCGGAAGAGAATCCATTCTGGTGGAACGCGAATCACGTGTAGGTATTGTCCATCGCGATAACCTTGCTTACCTATCTAAAGAAAACATTTTATTAATCTGACCTAACATGTTGTCTTCCTTTTCTTTTCTTTAGATTTGTACCGTATTGTACCAGCGACAGCTGGAGTGGTACGAGAAGCTCGCCAAACGATATGTTCTCCTTTATGGGAGCTGAGATCGTCTCGCAGGTTGTTCGAGATCTGCTACCACTTGGCCTTGAGAATGCAAGCTCCTTGCTACTTGCCGGTAGCAGTGCAGGTGGAATTGGTGTCATGTTGAATCTTGATCACGTGCAAAAACTTGTACACGAAGAGTTAGGTTAGTCTATTATTTTATACATTGTATTAATCCGTTTTGTTTTTATTTATTTATTTATTTTCTTTTCTTTTTTAAATTTATTCAATAATTTCATGTTGTAGGATTAAAAAACGTAGCTATACGTGGTGTCTCAGATTCAGGCTGGTTTCTTGACAGAGCACCGTACTCTCCGAATGGTTTATCACCTGTCGATGCAGTTCACAAGGGAATGGAACTTTGGAAAGCACGTATACCACACAATTGCGTTGTTAAGCATCCTGACGAGCCTTGGAGATGTTACTTCGGTTATCGGCTTTATCCGACTTTGACTGGTGAGTCATACTAATCGATTAGCTTCGAAAGAAAACGATACTCCTAAGACAAACAAGTAAAAAGTGCTAATCAATGTCGGATAAAAAACATATCATTAAAAATCGATAAAATGATTTTAAAAAGCTTATCTTTACGAATACGCAGCTCCGTTGTTCGTTTTTCAATGGATATTCGACGAGGCCCAAATGTCTGTGGACAACGTTGGTGCACCTGTAACAAAACAACAATGGGATTACATTCATAAAATGGGCGATAGTTTGAGGCAAACTTTCGAAAATGTCAGTGCGGTCTTTGCACCGAGCTGCATCAGCCACAGCGTTTTAACTAAAAGGGATTGGCAATTGGTTAAAATTGATGAGGTGTCTTTGGCACAAGCGTTGCATTGTTGGGAACTAATGCCACTTGGAAATCATCATAATGAGTAAGTTCATAGTAGAGTGTGAACGATGTAATGTGACTAATTTTAAATATCATATTTTCTGAATGATATGAACGTTGCTCCTGGAAATTGATGATACTTTATATTCCACTGTCGGTAATAGCAGATTTTAAGTACCTTTGATAGGCAACTTTGTATACACAATTGTACACAAAATTCGCAAGAACTTGAAATAATTTTTAGATAATTTAAATTAGTCATATTAAATAGTTTACTTTTATTTATATTTATATATATATATATATTTTTTTTTTTTAAAGTGTAATTTATTCTAATTATATAAAAATAAATAAATTACCGTTTTATATTGAAATTTAAATTTGCAGCACTTTGTCCGAAATCGAGATGAATCAGCCGTGCACGAAATCATTGAGAAAACTTCTCCGTTCCGGTCAGACGAAGAATAACGGGACGTTGATTCAACTCAAAAGAGCTGAAAAAAATAATCTACCAACAGATACGAAGAAGAAAAATTATTCGAACTTTACTAGTGAGAAAATGAAGGAGAAAGCGAATAATACGACTTCCAGTCCAGAAAGAGAAAATAAAAAGAGGAGAAGAAGAAAGCATAAGGGTAGAAGAAGGGATAAGAACAAGGATGGAAGGACAAAAAAGGAAAAACACGAAAGAAGAAAAGCTTCGGGTAAAGAGTCCACGTTTTGTTTAAAAATATAAATGTTTTTTTCTTTTGCAAGTGTCAATACTTTGTAAAAGAGAGAGAGAGAGAAAGGGAGATTTTTTTTACACTTTTCTATGTTTTATAA
>NW_014569603.1:245126-253142 GCF_001313835.1 Polistes canadensis
TTTTTCTGTTTTATTAATTCTATGAAAATCGTATTATTCGTATATTTATAAAAAAAAAAAGAAAACAATTGTTATGATCTTATATAGAGAATATGTATTTTGTAGATAATATACTGTGTGTGTTCTTAATAAATCGCAGAAAGAAATCATCTACATCACATTTTTTTTTGAGGGTTTTTCCCATTTTGATTCCAGATATCAATATTTCGTAACCCTACGTTATTCAAATGCATATTTCGATTATTTATCTCATCAAAAAAATAAAAAAAAAAAATTTAAAAACTCCATTTAAAAAACGTCAATAAAAAGGAATGAAATAAAATCATATATATATATATAAAAAAAGAAATAAAAAGAAATGAAACAGTTTCCGATTGGCATTGTATTCTTCCTCGTAACAAATCTTAACAATAAACGTTAAAAAGTATAATAATTAAAAAAACAAATTTCGGCCCAATGAAATATAAATTAAATCATCGACGTAAGCAAGAAAGTATAAAAAGGAAAAAAAAAATAAAAATAAAAATAAAAATAGAAATAAAAAAGAAATAAAAAAAAATGATTGAAACGTAACGAAACAAATTTCGCAGGACGAAGAAAAGGTGGGAAACAAAGTAACAACAACACCCACGCAGGAATGTTCAATGGTACGAGGCCACAACGTTCAGTGATATCTAACGGAAAACGGAAATGCATCCAGGGCTGTCACTTTCGATTGATAGAGCGTTGCACTTGGCCGCAATGCAATCACAGCTGTCCTAAGCTTCACAATCCGTTCACTGGAGAAGAGATGGACTTTATCGAGCTACTTAAGAGCTTTGGCCTCGACATGATGAGCGTAGCTAATGCTTTAGGTATCGACATACAAACCTTGAACAATATGGGCAACGATGAACTTTTGAATCTTCTTACGCAACAACCCAACTAAGATTATTTCTAAGTAAGCCCCTTATCACAATTTTTACATACCAAAATTTTGATGTTCGTATACGATTTATTTAGACGATTCATTTATCAAAATCGTCGTCGTTCAATAGTTATCTTTTTCTTCTTTTTCTTTTTTCTGCTGGATAAAAAAGTTTGCTTATTTATCCGCAGCACGATTATTTATTAAATTTATTTTATTTTATTATTATTATTGAATATTACAATTACATTTTTTAAACGAATCTTCGACTCTATGAATCTTTCTAAGTAAATCTGAATATATTAAAATTAATTATTAATTTTTACTTACCAAAATTTCACGCGTGCGTATAAGATTTACCAAAGCATTCATTCTTCAATGTCATTCCGTAATATTTTCTTTTTTTTTTTTTTTTTTTTAGGTTAAAATTATAATATGGATCCTATAATTATTTATTAAGTTAATTATTTAATATTATGCAGAATAAATTTAATTATAACGAATCGAATTAAATTATAATATAATACGTACGTCGATAATATAATTTTTCTCGCATCGACGTTTTTGAACCAAAATACAATTGTATATACGATTTTAATTTTAGGATTCGCGTTATTCGAGATTTCTGCACAAATTATTTTCATTTCTATATTTTTCTTTTTCATTTTACTTAAAAATTTTATTACAAGTATTGTGTAATTGTTTGTTAAATTAATTAATTTATTAGTATTGCACAGATAATTCGAAATTTCGTTTTATAATTGTAACAGAATGAATCGATTACATTTCATTCACGTTTGGTCGTTCATGTAAATCGCTGACCTAGATATCAATCCTTGTAAGAGTACTTGATGTCTCTTCGAAATATTCAGACAAGAACACGGAATACCGGATCACATACTTTTCTGAATTTCGATGAAATCTTCTGAAGACTTGTAAAAAAAAAAAAAAAAAACCTTCATAAAAAGTGCTGATACGTCTGTAACCGTAACATAAAGTCGAGTAGTAAACTAGGTCAGATGTGTGTACGTTTTGTAAATGAAAGGTTATTGACTTGCATATTACAACTTTCTGAATATCCTTTTGCAAATTCATTTTTTAAAGCTCTTTTAATTAAATTCCCTAAAAATATCTTTATTTTTTGAAACGTTGTGCCATTGATCTCGATTACGTTTGCAAAAAAAAATGTACATTTGATTTCGCATAAACGTGCCGGCAATTATGATAATGATCATAACTTTAACTCTTTCGTTATTGCATGCTTTGCACGAATCAACTGTTGCATGGTACGACTCCTATATGGGTCGTTCATTCAAACAAGGCCTTGGCATAAACGACCCGTATATGGATCGCTAATAACAAAAAGATTAAACTAAACTTTTTTATATACTTTAGATTACATTAATTCAATATTTTAATAATATAGAAAGAAGATATATAATTTAAGTCATTTTCATAATAATTGGATAATGTATATATTTGCATCTGTGTAATATGTATCGTAATTTATTATAGAAAATAAGTCGACCAATTAATTCGAAGATTAATTATCTGTCATAATGATGACAATATATTTCGAGTGTAAGTTCAAAATATTTTTTTTAAAAAAGAAAATAATTACATAGAGCGTGGGTTGTTTAACATGAAACAGATGAAAGATTTGAGTTGAAGCAAACATGTAAGGAAAAATCTTTTTTACGCTCGCAAGATTTGAATAGTAACAATGAACAAAAAAGGAAAAAAAAAACAACAGATTAATAGACTGATTAAATTAACTACCTCAAAGAATATCAAATGCGTGTTAATGGACCTCGTCGTGCACCGTTTAGATTAATGTGTATAAAATAATATAAATAACAATTTGTAAAATTATTTAACGAATATTGTAAAATAGTCGTCATCGCGCTAATTATTGTAATTATTTATTTCATTTACACGCGTACATTTTTATTCAAATGTCAATTAAACAATTGACATATTTTCACGTGTTCATTTTGTTTAAAAATGATGTTAAATGTGTATTGTTAAAAAGATGTATAAAACAAATTCATTGGCTTTGTATCATATATTTTGTATGTAACCTAAAATAAGTCTGAAATTGTAAATAAATTGTATATCTGTTATACTTAATTAATTTTATTTTAATTTTCTTTCTATAATTTATTTCGTTCTAATCAATCGTTTGTTCTGAACAAAGATTGCAAATAGATTTATTTATTTAAATTATCGTTTGATTAAAAAATTAAAAATCATACTTGATTTGGTTGAGAAACTTTTGAGCTTAACGTAAAAAGAAGGTTTTTCCGATGAAACTAACTTTTATTTAAATAAAAAAATAAAAGTTTTTTTTGTCGAAGCTAAAAATTTTTCAACCGGAGAACGTATATAATTATAAATTATATTAAAAATTATATTAAATATGAAAATAATACGAAACTTTGTTTTTTAATATAATAATTATAGTTTTTCAAAAAAAAAAAAGGTATATTTTAAATGAAAAATCCAAATAAGCTTGTAAAAAGGGTTGTATAATACAAGAAGCTTAAAGCAAATGTTACTTAGTAGTGCCATCTAGCAGTCTGTTACATTTTTCACGACTGCATAACGAGTTACATATTCAAAGGGTTTTCAATGAGACTTGAATAAATGTTTGCCTACCGCCGAGAGCTATATTCTAGGTCTCATTACTACAATTGACCGCTAGATGGCAGTTTATATTTAAACATTGAAAACATAAATGATCTATGCATATAATATAGATCTATAGATTTTTAATCAAATAATACATTTAAAAACAATATCTATATTATAAATATTTGTATATATATATTTATATTATGAATATTGTTTTTAATATTAAAAACAATATTAGACGACCAACAGAATTGAACATTTAATATTGCAACTTAAAATGATTAAAAAAAGCACACAAATTAATATCTTCATATTTTTTTTCGTCTCTTTTTTGCAATAATAAACAATAAACAGAAGATAAAGAGAGAAAGAAAGAGAGAGAGAGAGAGAGAGAAAGAGAAAGAGAGAGACGACAACGACAGGTGTGACAGTAATTCTTCAGAATATATTTACAAGAGCAGTACAAAGAATAACTCGATATTACACGTATATTCATTACATAGACTAACAAGTAATAGGTAAGCAGGTGAACAGTTTAAATATTAATCGAGGCACGTGATAATAAGGCATTTCTACAGAGGATAGATACGATCGTACACATATAAGACAGAGAATTACGTATCGCTGTTTTTTTTTACCCATTTTCTTTTCTTCCTTCATTCCACCCTTTTCATCAATTTATCTCATTTTCTTATTCATCGATTTTCGACAATTTTGAGATGCCCAAAAAATACGTGTAAATATACGCGCGCGTGTTTGTTAAAAAGTGTGTGTATATATGTTGTACAATTGTTCCAACACAGGTATAAACATATTACATGTATAATATACACACATACACATATACACATATACATACACATATACATATGCATGTAATACATTTATACAATATTAATATATTTTTATGTTTGTTTTTGTTTTTGTTTTTGTTTTTGTTTTTAAAACAACGCGAGGATGGGTGTCTCTAATTGAACGTACTAAGATGCATAATTAATCTCTTAAAAGGTAAGTACGATTATCATTAATAAATAATGATTTATTATCATTAGCGAGATATGTCTGTTCCGTGTTGTTCAATTTTACAACGATCGCTATCTTACATGTTTACAATCGCATAAGTTTACATATTAGTGGACGTCACAATGAAAAATCATGTCAGTGTTGTTACACAGTGCAAACATATCGTGTGCCACACTGATATTTAAATTACCAACGTTATAATTGTTATTTCATTATTATTTATTATTTATTTATTTATTTATTATTTATCGTTAATTATTAATATTAATATTATTATTATTATTATTATTATTATTAATTAATTAATTCTTTTTTTTTTATCTTGTTGCCTTTTACATCGTAAAGAGTGTGCATAAGACATGATATATGTAATCGAGGTCCCTCTAAATTGTGTTTTTTGTTTCTTTTTCTTTCTTTCTTTCTTTCTTTCTTTCTTTCTTTATTTATTTATTTATTTATTTAATTATTTACTCGAGTTTGTTCGCTATTTACTTCATGTTTGTATATTTGTATGCATTTATGTATGTTTGTATGTTCGTGTATCCATCATAGAAGAAGGACACGAATATTAATAATAAATAATCTCTTTTTTATTTTTCTTTCTTTTTTTCTTCACGAGAAATAATAAAAAAAGCGTGGTATCAATGTATTCGTGTTGATTCACGAGTATTTGTGTGTGTGTGTGTGTGTGTGTGTGACTGTATGCAGAAGAAGATAAAGTTCCCTTAAAATCGAATAATCCATTTATACTTTGATGTATAAACAACAGGTAGGTTTAGTTTACGTACATACATACGATTCCTTATAATCTCTTTTTTTTTATTACCGCGTGCATGGTAGAAAAGAGTTTAATAATATAACGATAATAATAATTAAATAAAAATTAAAAAAAGTATAAAGGTATTTGCTGCGTTCATAAATTTCAGTGCAATCAAAAAGATCGAGATATTTTAAATTAGATGAATAGATCAGAAAAATAAGAGCGTATATATTATAATAATAATAATAATATCTTTAAAAGATAAAAAAAGAAAAAGGAGTAGAAGTAAATGTTAGAGAGGAAAATAGGAGAGGGAGATGTACGTGATTAGATGAAATTAGTAAGAAATGTAAAGAGGGTGCATTTTTGCGATCTCATCGATCATACTGTTATGTGACCTTGTTATAATGCAAACCCCTACGTATTTACTTATAGAAAGAAAATTTATGATAGTTGTTCGAACGATAAAAGAAAGTAATAATTACAAAAATTTCTTTGTACGTTTTATAATGTATAATTGTATTTGTGTGTGTGTGTATGTACGTATGAGTTTAAGAGTATTGGTGTGGGTGTATAAAAAAAATGTTCCTGTTCATTATCACATATAAAACACGACTCTTGCAAAAAATGTATTATTATAATTTACGATTTTTTTTTTTTCATTCGATTCGATGTTGATAAATCCTCGCACACATTCGTTTTACGTTCTTTGTATTCATTTTTTTTTCTTCCTTTATATACCCATATATAATAATAATATTAGGAAAAAAAAAGTAAAAAAAAAAAATATTTTTTAAACGAAACGAGAGAAAGAAAATTAATGAGAATTTCATTTCTTCTTATTTTTCTCGTTTTTCATTGTAAAATCGAAAATTGTTGCGTAGAAATTTGAATGAGTCTGTAAGAGGGAACATAAAAGTGTAATCTTTGTATCATTTTCACATTCGTTATGTCCATTGTACAATAATAATAATAATAATAGATCGATGTTTTATGTAAATAATATATATATGCATGTATGTATGTATGTATGTATGTATGTATGTATATAATAACAATTAATATGATTATTAATTTTATAATCACTCTTCATATGACCCTTTACGTCCGTCAGTATTTTTAAATGTGCCCTCTATAAATGCAGTCACTGCAGAAAGTGATAAACGTGATTACTTTTCTTATCGTCATACTTCACGATTTTATTTATATATATTTATTTATTTATTTTTTTTTTGCTTGGTAACAAATAGAATTCTAATATCTTAATCATTTTTATTTTTCGTCTTTTAATCGCGTTTGGCATTGGCCCCTTTTTTATTTCAAACGATACAAGAGGTTTTGTGCTAAAAACAAAATAAATTATTAAAATAATGACAAAAAAAGGGGGAAACGTCCAAATGCATTTTTTTTTCAATCGTCGAGAAAAATCACATAATTTATAATCAAATATAATTATATCCATGGTGTCCTGTAATTCGTGGGGTACCAGCGAGCAACGGATTGATTCTACATGGAAAACTAAATCGAAAATGTAGAATAAAATTTCTATGCTTCTTAATATATATATTTACAAATTATTTTTACTCGACAAATTTTCAATTTTATTTTTCTCAAAAACAAATAATCCTTATACGAACAATTTGCATTCTAGATTTTTGGTTTAGTATTTCACATAGAATCATGCCCTGTCTGCTTTTGTAACCATTAATTACAAGACCCGTATATTAGAAATAAATAAGATTATTCTTGGTTATAATTTTCGTAATAAAAAAAGAGTTAGAAAGAGTTAGTTAGGTATAGTATTGGATGGAGAAATAATGCTCAAATAAAATACTACAAAAATATAAAAACCAAGTAAAATGTATTCTATGGGCAACATCATAGTAATTATATATCATTATGCTGATACACTGTAATATTAAACCACAATGTGTCTTGTATTTATGTATGTATGTATATTGTTATATATATATAGATATTATATATATATATAGTATTATTACGTGTATATAATGTGTCAAAATGTGTGTATGTGTATGTATTCGAATGTTAAATGTAATTAGTGTGTGATGTACAATATAGATGTGTTATATCAAATAATCATCATTTATCACTAACTTCTGGTAATTATTATACTGACCGATAATAGGCAAATATACGGTAGTGTATGGTCATATGGATCAGTTTGAATAATACATAACAATAAATCGGGTATGTCGAGCACCAAAGTGATACGTACAAACGAAGACCTATATTTAACTAATGCACTTTTTCCTTGCGTTATGGTAAAATCAAATACATATATATATATATATATATGTATATATATAATAGATAGATTGTGTGGCATTGACTGTGCACATAAAAGAATAATAAAATATTCTTTATTCTTCTTCTTCTTCTTCTTCTTCTTCTTCTTCTTCTTCTTCTTCTTCTTCTTCTTCTTATCCATCATTCTTCTTCACCGTTTCTTATTTTTTTTCTTTTTTAAATTTAGCATCACATTAAGTTGACCCTCTTCCTTTCTCGTAAAACATTTCTCATTTATTTCTTTAACAACCTTGGCAAACGTTATATAATATTTTTTTTTCATTACTATTACAAACATAAACCAAGTCTTTGTGTGTGTTTCGTGTTTTCTCTTTTTTTTCTTTATAAACACTGCAAGAATCTTTTTCTTAAATATATATTT
>NW_014569603.1:253422-256928 GCF_001313835.1 Polistes canadensis
TTATATTCCTATTACGTTATATATAATTATTATTATTATTATACATATATACCCACGTACAGTATTTTTTCATAATTTTTTTTTTCTTTTCCTTTATTTATGCACAACTTATGCGCGAAATTATCTCGTGTTCTTTTTCATTTTTATTTGTTTGTGTATAATACGTATATGTCTCTTCGCACGTATTACATACATATACATAAGACTATTTAAAATTTTTTATACATTGTACAACGTAACTATGTTCTTCATCATCATCATCAAAATGAATATATAATAACAGTATACAATACATCATTTTGGGAATCATTAAACAACCTTTCTGTAAACGGTATCATACAATCCAGTATATTAAACTACACGATAGAATATTTCTTCAATGTTATTCTTTTAATAAAGATGTTATTTTACTTCCTTCACTTCTTATTTTTCCTTCGTTCGTTCGATTTTTAAATTTCATCGGAGAGTAGTGGTGCAATTTTTATAAACTAATTTCATTCATTACAAAGTTTCAGTACAGTATCTTCCATATTACGCGTATATATATATATATATATATATATACGTGTGTGTGTTTGTGTGAGCATGAACGGGTGTGTTTGAAAAAAAACTTTCAATTTGTTTTTTTATCTTCCTCGTTACTTTAACAATATATTTGTATTAAAGAAAAATTAAACATGAATCGTAATATATTTTTTCATAGTCTCAAAATGCACAGGCATGATATTAATAATAACATGGGATAGTGTGTGTTTGTGTGTATGTGATATCGTAACGTATTTTTTTTCTTTTTATTAAATGTGATGCTACTTGGCTTTATAGATATGTCCAGTAATTATAATAATCCTGTTATACATATTTCAACATTAATATGTAATGTGTACGTATTACTTTTTAAATGGCAAGTATATGTACACAGTACATAGTTATTTTTTTTCTCTTACTCTTGCTCTCTCTTTCATACACACACATACACACTCTCTCTCATTTTCTATTCGCTCGATGACAACATTTGTGGCTAGTACATATACATACACATATACATTCATATATACATATGTATGTGTACTATAATATTTTCTGATAGATTATTTAGGATGATCTCTGATACTCTCTTGTGCCGTGCATTGCAATTCGATTATTAGCGAACATTGCCTAAGTAGCCTATTGTGATGGCCTTTTGTTTACACAACGTTTAATGTTCATTTAATTTTTTCTTATTACGAGAAACATCTATGTACCTGTGTGTTACATTTAATTAATTAATTAAATAATTAATTAAATATTTATCTTATGCGCATATTTTTTTCATCTTCCAGTTTTATTTCTTTGTTAATTCACAGCATTACCAACAACTTTTTTTTTTAATATTCTCTGAGTGTTTAACTATATAATAATTATCATTAGATTCTTTTACGTATTGAATATTCGTTATAAACCTTGAAAGGCACAACATTATGACAAAGTTAGAAGTGATTACAAGAAAGACTTTCTTTCTATATCTCAAAAAAAAAAAAATAATAAAATAAAATAAAATAAAATAAAATAAAACAAAACAAAATAAAATAATATAATAAAGCAATCGATTTTTATTAGAATTTTCATAAAATAAAATTTGTTTCTTTCTTTTTTTTTTTGTTTAACACAACTAACGTTAGACATCCAACACGATATTACTACTCAAACGTAAAATATACAATATATATTTCTTATTATTTAATTGTGTGTTTTCCCTAATTTAATTAAACAAACCGCCTTGGGCGACAATTTCGTTCTACGAAAGAAAAACAAAAAAAGGAAATAAAGAAAATAAATATAATGATAAATTTAAATTGTTTAGGAAAAATAAATAAACGAAAAAGAAAATGAAATCTTTCATAAGCATCAATATTATATATATATATAAAAATCCTATTTTCTTAAACGAAATGTAGACAACAAAAAGATATAAAAAAAAAACATATCAAAAATTGAAAAAACATTTTTTTTTTTCTCATTTTTTCTCCCCTTAGATTACAATTTAATCATAATTTTCGATCGAATATGAGAGAAAAATATTTGTAATATCTTACAGTCACCGGTTGTGCCCACCAAGAGGAATACACTTTGTTTCTTATTTTCTTTTTTTTTTCCTTTTTTTCTTTTCCTGTTTTAATTACATCGACTTATATCTCTTGCTGACATACATACATATAAATATATATATTATTATTATTATTATTATATATATTTAATTATATGTATGCAACACTTACATGTACTTCATATTAAAAATATACATTGAAACGTACATTGCGTACATGTACTTAACGTACATTTAACAAGATGCTTATAGTTTAAGATGCTTACTATGCCCTTTTTTAACTATTATAATCGTAGTTTTTTATATGATAAAATAGATCCGATAGTGTACATAATATAAATCTTGCATATATGTATAAAGTACCGAGCATATGGTTTTCGCATAACATTGTGTGACCACATTGTGTTATATTTCTTTTTCTTTTTCTTTTTACAATTGTTGGCGTCAAAACTGGTTAATTAGTATTTTTACTATTGAGCTCGCTTACGCGTGATAGTCAAATATCGAAAGATAATGAGAGAGCTGTCCGACGTGATCTCGAATTAGCTCGTATTTTTTTTTTTCACTTTTTCGTTTTTAAACGATATTTTTTAGTAAAAATTTGCACACGCGGCTTCTTTTGCATTTATTATTTCTAATGGCAATTCGAATTATTACAATGATAATAATTATTTGAATTAAATTTAAATTTCTAAAAGAAAATAACAAATGCCGCTGGATAATTACGACATACAAAAATCATATATATATATGGAAATGAAAATGAATTTATTTCTTTTCCCGAACCTAAAGAATTGCAAATTTTCACGAACGATTTTTTTTTATTCATTCTTTTATTGTCAAACAAAGAGTATAAAGATGTTTGTTGGAAACACATTTATACGTCGAAATATTTTTTGTTTACGTATGGTTTTCTAAAAATTACGATTCTTTTATTTTCTTTATTTCATCCAATAGAACAATTTTCGGAATAAACAAAAACAAACAAAAAGAAAAACATTTTGCACATCCAAGATAACACACTCGTGCAGCTCCTGCCATCATTTTTTCCCCTTTTTTTTCTCTCTCTTTCTCTCTTTTTTCTTTTACATTGCAAAGATTTATAATGTCAGTACTTTAATACATAAATCACGTGTGAGAGATATACTAATAAAATATCAATTAAATATAATAATAAATTTGTTTTTCTTTTTTTTTCGTGTGTCTCAATAGGAAAAGTTTAATAACTAGTGAAGACATATATATATTTATATAATATTTATACACATATATGCATACATACATATATACATATATACATACATACATACATGCATACATACATACATACATACATACAATCATACATACATACATACATACATCCATACATACATACATCCATACATACATCCATACATACATACATCCATACATACATACA
>NW_014569603.1:260787-338317 GCF_001313835.1 Polistes canadensis
ATCATCATCATCATCATCATCATCATCATCATCATCATCATCATCATTATCATCATCATCATCATCAATATCAACATCATCATCATCAATATCAATATCATCATCATAATTATCATCATCATCATCTTCATTATCATCATTTTAATCATCATTGCAATCACTTAAAAATGAATAAGTGTATATATTTTGTCTCGCGAGGACGTTAAAATGAGTTTTAGTTTGTTTTTTGTTTGTTTGTTTGTTTGTTTGTTTATAATAATATACTGGAACTCACAAGCACTATATGCCGTTGTACGTCGAGGTATGAAAGAATTGGGTGCAACAATTGGATTGACATTAAGTCGCCCATCCTTCCGTAATCCTGGACCGTTTCATAAGCGGTCCATTTTCATAATCCGAACTATTTCCCCCGTTGGCAGCATTAGCAGGATGACTCGTCGTTCTGATATCACCAACTGTCCCACTACCCGGGGATGGTAGATTTGTTGGGGTTATGCTACCCGAGTGGGATGGTGGTGGATTACTGCTTGGTCTGCTAGATACTAAATTTAATGTCTGAGGGCCGGCATGTGATACGTGATGCGGGGGTGGACCACCTGTACTAGACGAAGGACCAACATTCAAGTTTGTATGATGCAAATTACTGGCATTACTTGGCCCTCCACTTGAACCACTGTTACCTCCTCCGTGCGGATCTCGTGGTGGACTTATCGGTTCACTTTTTATTTTCACTGGCAACGGTGACGTCGATGGTGGCGGTGTGCTACTTGAGACAGCTAAATGAGGAAGACCGCTGTAATATCGAAAATACATCTCAGTTTTTCAACTTTGTTTTTACAATTTTTTTTTGTTTTTCCGTAATTTTCTGGTTTATATTTGTCAGTTAAATAATCTATTGAAATTTGTTACAATTTGATAAATGTTTTTAACTACCGTTGTTCTTGTTAATTTAATTCGTGACTTTACTGATAAGCTGATTAACAAGCATATGGTCTATGTATCGAACGAACGATTAATTATTAACATATATGACACGAACTGAAAGTAAGTGTACATGCATATTAGTAAATGATTCTAATAGAAATCCTTTAGGAGAAAATTTGTTTTTATTTTATTCAAATGGCATGCCAAACACAAACTTTTTCGAGAATAAACTATAAAACTTCCAGTGGAATTTTTCATAAATAAATAATATATCGTAACGTAACACTGAAGTTTCATCCACGTCTTATTAAAAATCTTGGAATTTATGAATCTAAGTCAAGTTCATACCCATCTGGATAGGAATAGTTTCTTTTCGTAAGAATAATTATGAAACATGATTTACCTGATGCTGGACATGGTGGCTGCCGAATACATTGATAAGTCATCAACGTACCTCTGATGAGACCATGCAAGACTTCCTAGATCAGAGGAATAATCCGTGGGACCAAAACTGGAATATCCAGCTGGTACTGAAGGTGTCTGTAATGCTACTACCGGTGTATTCAATGCAGATTGTGTGTGGCCGCTCTATAAAATCCCCGAAAACATCCCAAATATTATCATCTCACGACATAAAAAAACGTATAATAAAAAAATAATAAAACGATTTAAATACTTCGATCAAACTCTTTTATTTATTTATATAATTAAATCTTTTATTTATTTAGCATTGCTAATATAATTAAAAAAGAAACAATAAAGTTATATAGTAATAAAATAATAAATTAAAAGGATTATTGTGTGTGTGTGTGTGTGTCATTATTAAAAGACTATAAGTAAGTAGTAGGTAATAATACTCACGTCATAATTGGTGTCTTCAGAAAGTGGTTGTGTGAGTGGTGTCGGAATAACTACTCGAAGGTTAGCTCTGTGAGGATGTGGTGGTGGTGGAGGTGGTGGTGGTTGTGGTGAATGCCTTGATGGATTACTGCCTTTATTCGCGCTACCTCCACCAACTCCAAGTGCTGGTGAAGGTCCTGGACTAGGTGATCCACCTAACGGAGAAGCTGATGGAGGATACCCATTACTCATTTCTAACATTCCTCCTGGTGGATAAACTATAAACAGGTAAACATGTAAACACATTATTATCGATTAAATTTTTATCTTATTCTTTTTTGTTTTATGTATTTTTTTTATCATTCGAATATTAACCTGAATCTGTTTCAGAGGATGAAGGTCTGGGAGAAATGCTGGTATGTGCCATTTGAGGACTAGATCCAAGTAGCGATTCACCATAACTATTAACTGGCACAGTTACTGGTAATGTGTAATTAGATTGTCCCATCCCCTGTAATCAAACATTATACATGTAATTTACTTTCTGCATTCATCATGGCAAGTTCATGAAAATCACTAATCTTAGACCGGTTTCCACTCAAACTTTATTACTCTGAAAATGATATCTGATATGGAGTAAAGATATGATCGAATGAAAATGATATTCTCTTTTGTTGATTCATAAAAATCTTACGTTTTTAAATTATAAATTTTAGTTGAATAAAATGATACTTTTATAAGTAGTTATGCATCAATTCAATTAAAAAAATACAAAAAATATTTCTAACAAATAAAGTATTTAATTATTTATTTAGATATAAAATACTTCAAATTACTCAACAAGAGACCAAATAATAATTGGACAATAAACTACTAAAGAACAACACCTAATCGCAGATTCATTTAATTTAATTCATTTAATATCGTATATAAAAATATTACAAATTAATTATCAATCAATCTAATAATAATTGGACAACAAACTCATATTTACAAATGATTCATTTACCAAGTTATGCATACAAATATTTCCAATACACTTTTTAATCAATTATTTACTACGAAAAAAAAAAATTAATATCGCAAAAATGAATTATCAACCAACCCACAATCAACCAATCAAACTAAATAAATCAAAATAAAAATGAAGAAAAGAAAAGGAAAAAAAATTGAAAGAACGTTTTGCGAGAAAGAAATAAAAATTTGCATGTGATTTGATTACGTATGGGGATCACGTACCCTTGTGCCATTATGCTGGTGCCTCTGCATCATCATCTGAAATTCTTCGTCGATCTTGGTGTATTTGGCCTCGGTACGCGGGGTAAGATTATACTCGATCGCGTCGGGTTCCGGACTCTCCGGAGACATGGCACCCTTATGTTCCTTCTTGTTGAGCGCCTGCAAGTGTCAGCAGACAGGTTCACGTGACCACACCGCCCGAGGGCACTCAACCTTCACATGCACATTAATTTAACACTAACACACATATGTACGCGCGCGCGTACATATTCCTAAGCGCTTAGGTGGAAAGACGTTCGACCTCGCGACGAATGTATTCGCAGGTGCAAATTATAGGTGTGCAACGATAGATAGAAAGAAAGAAAGAAAAAAGAAAGAAATAAAAAAAAAGCAAAAATAAAAATTAATACTCAAGATATGAACACGTAATTCCTATGAGTGACATCGTCCTTACGCTTCAAGTACAAATTGCTAAAGGAAATGAGTATTAAAGAAAAAAAGAGAATAGAATTATTAAATACACTCAATTATTGTCTCGATTAAACACTATACACACTTTGTTCGAATAGAATGTTTAATTTTTTCTTCTTCTTTTCTTTTTTCTTTTTCTTTTCAAATTTATTTCCACATATACGCGAATTATAATTAAAATGTTATTGAAAATAAATTATATANATATATATATATATATATATATATACTTTTTTAATAAACGTTTGAACAAATTTTACCTTTCAATCAATTCCGACGACATTCGTTTTATAAATAAAAAAAAAAAGAAAAAAAAAATAGAAATTGTGTAAATGTTTGAATTGAAACAATTAAAATCTGTTAAACGATTATTATATTCTACAAAATTATGTTTGACCAATTTGTACGGTAAATTATGTTCGTACTAATACTGCTAATTACTTTCTCTCTTTCTTTCCTGTTTTTTTTTTCATTCAAAATTTATTTCCTTTTACTTTTCTTGAATAAATCATTTGTGGATAACGACCTTGCGAATACCATGACCTACATCGAATGATTTCCAACATTTCACGTATTTCTCATTACCTTACACATCTATCTATTTTCCCTGTGTATGTGTTTGTGTTATAATAAAATAATAATATTCTATTCATATTTATGAATCATTTAACAATGTCGCGAGGACGTGTTTCCACGTGTTTCTTCGTTAAATTGTTCAAATTGTATAAATTTGGATTTTAATGATCGTAATAAGAAAGAAGGATGATTCGTCGAGAGTAGATAACACGATAATGTTCATTTGTTAAATAAAATCATGAAAAAGATGGAGAAACACGTTTTCGCCTCTAAACAGACATCGATCCTTCTTCAAGTAAAACCTGTTCCGACTTTATGATCGATTCCGATCCGCTTCGAGGAAGACGTTTTGTAAGAGAGTGCACTTCCACTTGGGCCTTGGCATTACCTTTCGCAAGAAGAATTTAACGATCAACCGTGTGTGCCTGCTAACTCTTTTAAACATTCGAATCTCCTATCTCAATTCCCATGCATCTCCATCTTTCCATCTCTCTCTCTCTCCCTCTCTCTTTTTTTTCTTTTTTTTTTCTTTTAATTACCGAATTTTAATTCGTTGCATTACTTTTTTTTTTAATAATTAATAATTTTATTTAATTCCGGGAGTCTTTCTTTTCTTTTTTTTTTATTTTATTCCATGTTTTTTAATCAGTGAATTTTACATGCTACCTCTTTTACGTTTTTCTCGTTGTTAAATATTTGTATAAACGCTAAAGTAAATTCATTCATTTATTTATTTTTTCCTCTCTTTTTATTTTGATATCAATTATTTAATTAATATTTTATTGTTTCTTTTGCACAGCGGGCTATGGTTTTATTAAATTATATATTATATCATTTGTTTTATTGTCTGTTTATATTGTGTACGTGTTTAATATTATTTTATTTGTATTAATTAATGAAGTTTATGCTTTATCATTATTTACTTCGTCCAATATTATTACTAACATATATATATCTGTTTATTTTTCCTTCTCTTTTTACATTGAATTAATACTTATTAATTATATTCAAAGCACGAAGATCAATATGATGAGTAGAGCTTATATAACCATACGAACTTAACGAAATTTCATTTCAATTAATTATTCGAATACTTGATATTCTCGTCTCAAAATATACTCACGTTTCGATTTTTAATTAATTCTTTGATATAACAAATTTTTTTTAAAAGGATCACATTTAATGAAATTCCTATCGAAATTCCTAATATTTATCGATCGTATGATTTAAGATTTTACTTTAAACATTTTTAAAAAGCTCTCGTTACGTAAAAGAATCGATTATAATAAAAAATAAAAATTCATTCAATCAAATTCCTATATATAAAATTTATATTGTTAATAATTAATTATATTTTAAAAATTAAAATGTTTTATATATACGCCTGCGCTAATTTTATTACTAAAAAATCAAATAATTATAAATTTTAAACTAATATCTTCTTACTTGTTAAACACGAACATAATTAAATAACCTACTCTTGATAAAATATCTAATATGTAATTTTTTTCCTATATAACCCCAACTCGTTAATGTACAACACCTACACAAAATTGCATAATAAAAAAAAAAAAAATTTTTAATTTTATTCACTTTTTATTTCTCTCATTTATGAATCAGTAAAGATATATGATTGAAATTGTATAAATTATTGTATAAATTATTTCTAAAAAAAAAAAGAAAAAAAGGACCGAATGTATCGCGTTAACTATTCCTACAAAGTGCAGCGGATAAATCGACTCACCTCGATGATATTCTTGTTGGTGAGGGACTCATGGGGTTCGTTGTACTCTGTATACTTGAGAAGAACCTTGTCCATGTCGGTGCTCGCATACTGGTACAGCTTGTTGCTCGAACTGAAGATAATCAGTGCAATCTCGCAATCGCATAGTACCGACAATTCGTACGCCTTCTTCATTACCCCGAATTTCCTCTTGTTAAAGGTCACCTAGTGTGCAAACAGAGAAATCATTTATGGCTAATGTTCTACTCGCTTATTTCGTCCAATTAAATTAAATCTTCTCTAAGCGTTTTATGTATAAGTAAATTACGTTTAATTCATTTAAATATATACAGTAGAAATTTCATAATTAATTTATTTGAAGAAAATATTATGTGTATATAGGTGGAACAAGTTTCTTAATTAAAAAAAAAAAAATTATTTTACAATTATTACAAAATAATTAATGTTAAAAAAAAATGAAGAAACTTTATGAAAACTTAATTTACTTTTTTTTTGTGAATTAATTTTTACAATCGCTAAACCACTTTGGTCTAACCAGACTATTTCAATGTTAAAATTTAATACATTTTGAAAGATACCACAAATTTAATATATTTATTTTTACAAATAATAAAAAAAAAAAAAAAAGAGAAAAGAAGAGAGTAAAATATAATAATAAAAAAAAAAACCAATTTCAATAGAGAGCAGGACTTTAATTAATTTTGTTAAACACTTCAATTGATTTTAACTTTGATTAAACATTTGTTTTTCTCTTCGTTAGAAATTAAAAAAAAATATATAAATTCATATATTAACACACATTAAAAAAAAAGAAAAAAAAGAGAGAGGAGAGAGAGAGAGAGAGAGAGAGAGAGAGAAAGAGAAAAAAGAAAGAAATTAAATAAATTTCGCAAGTTAAAATGGAAATCAAGAAACAGAGATTGGAAAAAAGGAATAAAACATGAAATACGATTGAAATGATGGAATATCGATTTTCCATTAATCATTATTCGCAAATACCTGACGGTTTCGTTCGTCCGTGATGCGCGAGATCTGAATCTTCTTCCGACCCATTGTTGCACGATGTCGTCGAGAAGAAAGAGTTTCTCAGAACCACTAGATGGAATATTAAAAACGCTGAAAACGAAATAAGAAAAAAATTACGTTAGCAACGTTCCCACACTTACACATACACACATTTGCTTACAATTTTATAAAAAAAGAAAAAAATGATATATACACAAAAAAATATAAAATTTTCATCATTGAAAGAAAGAAAGGAAAAAAGAAAGATAGAAAGAGGGAGAGAGAGAGAAAATGCAGATTCGATTTAAAAATGCAAAGCGTATGCGACAGAACTAGACCGTCACTTTAAATTCTAACGTTGAATAGAAGGAAGGCTTTTGCACGTGTCTCGTCGTTCTTTTACGTATCGATTCGATATATCCTTCGGTGTGCATGCATACAAGTCAACGCGACTAGTTTACTAAAGTTTGGTAGCACTTTGAACAAAAGGCAGTGTATGATCAGTCGATTCGAAAAAAAAAAAAACAAGAAAAAGAAAAAGAAAAAAAAATTAATTCCCTCTGAATAAAAATTGCAAAGGGTGACCATAAGCAAGAAGAACAGGTTTTATATAAAGCAAAAAAAAAAAAGAAGAGAGAAAGGTAGCAAGAGAGAGAGAGAGAGAGAGAGAGAGAGAGAGAGAGAGAAAAAATTACGAAAGAAAAATTAATTAAACATATTTAATTAACTTCACAAATAATCTTTTCCACCTTCTCTCTTCTCTCTCCTTTTTTGAATCATTACGATTAAATATCACAAAGTTTATAATATGAGAAAGTAGAGAGACACGATGAATTAACCGAATGTATTGGAATATTGTTGGTTACACGACCTTGAGATAATATTGAAAGAATATAAATGCGAGAGAGAGAGAGAGAGAGAGAAGTAACACAAATAAAATCGACGCATTTATGTTGGTTTGTCCCGAGAAAACGCATAATGATTTAACTCTGTCGCGTTGTTTTATAATCGTCGTATTAGAAAGGAAAAAAGGAATAAAAAAAAAAAAAAAAAAAAAAAAAAAAGATTTGAAGGAAGTAGAAAAATAAAGAGAAAAAGAAAAAGAAGAAGCGTAAGANTTGTTTTATAATCGTCGTATTAGAAAGGAAAAAAAAAGAGAAAAAAATATATGCAAAAGCAAACAAATAAAAAGAATAGGAGGAAGTAGAAGAATAAAGAGAAAAAGAAAAAGAAGAAGCGTAAGAAAACAAAGTTAACAAAAAATTAAAATTAAAATACCGAAGGAGGTGGATAAGAACAAGGAAATAACAACACAACATAGTTGCATTCTATCTCGTCTATCAGTTAAACAAGTAAATTGCAACCATATATACGTTTTATCTGTAAGATATAAGTAACGTTAATGTTCATGTAGAGTGCATATTTACAAGTATCATTATAAGAAAGAAAGAAAAAAAGAGACAGAAATATAGAACGTTTCTTTTTCTAATATATGATAGAAAAAAAATGTTAGAACGCGACAGACAACTACTACATACACATAAACGTTCGCGCGCATCTTTATAGAAAAACGACAAAACTTGTTATGCTAATCGCGATAATTCACGCATGTTATTTAAATAGTTTCGCTTTTGTAACTAAGCAATCAGTTTCAATTTAGTTGACTTCTATTTTCTACTTCTTCTTCTTCTTTTTTTTTCTATTTTTTCTTTTGTGGATAATTTTATCCTAATCCTTCATCTCGATGACAAAGATTCATAAAAGTAAACAATTCTTCGTTTATTTTTATATCATTTTTTTTCTTTCATTTTTAATATAGATATCATTAAAATTAATTGAACGATTAATTAGTTAGTTTCATATTTGAGTAATGTTAGAAATAAGTTAAAGCATTATTGAAAAAATATCTTTTTCTCGAAATGAATGGAAGCTCGCAAAGCAAGACTCTTTTTGTTATCATTTCTAGAGTAAAATTTATTAACTGCTCATTGACATATCAACGTGAAAATGTTAAAGGCTATCTTTTTTCCCTTACCAACGAACCGTTCTATCGTTCATTTCTACATTGTTCCTGTTGAATCATGTTCAATATAACGTCCTTTCTGTCTTTTTTCTTTTTCCTTGATCGGGGATAATGTAAATAATCATCAGAGTTTTATTGAAAATTTTCAAGAGAAAAAAAAACAAAAATAAAATAAGAGAAATGTCGATCGATTCGAAATACGAGCATTGTTTTTCATTGGTTTTTCTTCGAATAAATGAAACAATTAAATCGACTTCTTTGTCTTTAATAAAAATTTAGATACAAGACGTCTAGCGAACTGATCTCCTACCAGCAGAATTACGTAATCTTTTTTATCTTAATTACAAACGACTTCATTGCATTATCGTGTATGATGGTTCGAATACACATACATATACACAGGAGGACATACATGACTGACGTTGGTGAAGTCAGATCGAAAAGAATGAAAAAAAAATACTATTCCATCCTTTTTTTTCTTCTTTATTTTCTCTCTCTCTCTCTCTCTCTCTCTCTCTCTCTCTCTCTCTCTCTCTCTTTCACTTTCTCTCTTTTTTCTTTTCTTCTTTCTCGTAAGTATGAAAGTAGAGATAGTGATAATTGATTGGACCCATAAATGTAATCAAGCTGTAATAAGCCAACCATGACAGAAAGAAGAAAAAAAAAACTATCCGAATGGGAATATTTTTTTTTTTGTAAACGTGTAAATATTTTTCTTCTAGGAAAATATTTTTTATCCGTCTATCAATCTCTCTATCTATCTATCTATCTATCTATCTATCTATCTATCTATCTATTTATTTGTCTATCTATCATGATAAGACAATTCTTATAAGCATATAATAACTAAGTTGTTATGGTTATTTTTTTTAAATTACAGTGTGTATTAAATATTTATAAACTTGTACAATAAAGTTTCATAATCCAAACAAATATAAATAGTATTAAAATTAAAGTTACCATTAAAAGATGAATATTTTGTGACTCCTATAATAATTTAACAATTTGGAAAAAATATGCTTTTGGAATTATCGGAATTTTGGATTTAACTACCAGACTTTTATAATAATTTTATGATAAAAAATAAATCAAAATGTTTATTACTATTAAAATTGTATAGGCATTGTTGGATTAACTTGTAAATTATACAATTTGTAATAATTAAAAGTTGGACAAAAATTATAGAGGGAAATTTATACATGAAAGTTAAACTCCAAATACAATCGCGACTAGTTTAGATATTTTAAATATCGTACACCACGTTAGTGCTTATATAAACAGTAGAAAAATCGTTCCACCGTCATACAATGTTACTCTTGGAAGTGAGCCCATGCCAATCAATTTTCTCCTGTTCGCTTTGGCTCGTTCTAACCTTTTTGGGATAAAGCAAAGTCTCGTTTTATTTTCTTTCTTTTTTGTTTTTAAAAATTCATGTCTAAAAGCAATCCTTGCTTTTAATTCAATTTTATCAACAACAAATTAACACGCTAGAACAGCAAAAAATAAACTAGTCAAAATAACTAGTAGAACAAATACCCCATAATTTTTATGTTATAAACAATTTCAATATTTTTCGTTTAAGCATCGAATAAAAATCAAAAAAATTGAAAAATTTAAATAAAGTATTTCATTATTTAGACCGATTTGATCCAAAATATGGATATATAAATTTGTACTTAATTCTAATGTTGAATAAAAATAAATACAATGAAAAGCACAGATAAAAAGCTCTTCTTCTATAATATTACTTCCTCTTTCCTTTTTCTACAATCTAACTCTGTCCCGACAGTTCTAAAGGGAATAAGAATATTTATTATTTAAACAGATTACGATAAAAATAGATGTAAATAAATTTCTAATATATTGATTCTAATATTAAAATAAAAAAGAAAGAAAAGAAAACATATATGTAATAATCTACTTTTACTTTTTCTTTCTTTTTATATCCAATTCCTGTTCAATTCTGAACAGAATAAAAATAATAATAACAACAACAACAATAATAATAATAATAATAATAATAATAATAATAATAATAATAATAAAAAGAAAAAAAAATAGTTCAACTCTAGGTTTACTTTCTCTTTCTTTTTCTTCCTCGTGTGTAACACAGCACACTCTACTACCACCTAGTTCCTAGTAAAAGAGAATTCTCTAGTAAGGTAGGACGGTGCCTCTTCTATCGAAACTATCGATCAAGAGAGAAGAGAGAAGGCTTCGGCGTGGTATCACGTGGGAAGAATTCAGCATGGGGGCAAAGCGCGTTCTATGATGTAGAAGCTAGGCGGAGAGGAAAGGGTGAGACAAATTATTACACTTCACCGTCATTACTATGCCCTAAATGCGTAATACACGGTTCACGGTATATAGGAAAAGACCTTTCCTATACGGCAAATGAACGGCCATAAAGGCTATCCTTGCGGGTCTCTCTTTCGTAGTGATAACAGAGTTGCTTCTCTTTCTTCAAAGAACGACGAGACACCCCAAACACGATACACTCCGAAAAAATCAGCCCGAGATGACCAGATTTTCTTTTTATTTATACACTTTAATACTTCGTCGATTAAATTTATTTAACGGTTAAGCAGATTCTGTTTTTATCATCGTCATCATCATCATCATCATATATATATATTTGTTTTAATTGTGAGAAAAGGGATTTGGAATTGTTCAATGGTCAAATTGAAATCCTCGAAGAAATTATATTTGTTCGTTTCAACATTACAAAATGAAAGAGAAGAAGAAGAAGAAGAAAAAAGGAAAAAAAAAAACAATTTTATATAGAAATAATATCATCCATGGCAGAGAGAAAGATAAAAGATCTTATCTCTTTATAAACGACGTTCCATATCATCATATCCAACGTCGTCGTTTGTTTCGCAAATTCCTTTTGATTGAATACATTTTCCGCAAGTTAGCCCTCGCTCACACGTATCGCAAAGTTGTCATGCCGGTTAAACAAAGGGTGCGCGTTCGAGCATCGCGTTAGCAGGTTGTTACAAACAAGGTTTACCTTAACTTCGTGTATATCATCTCCCTTCTTTCACGCTCCCTTTTATCGCGAGCTGTGCGAAGACGTAGGTAGGTAGAGAGAAGAAAAAAAATAAAAGTAAAATAAAATAAAATACAATGAAGGAGAAGAAAACACGTGCGATTTTCTTTGCTTACACAGGAGAGAGTCCCGCGTCAATATTATTCGTGATTTTTCTTTTCTTTTTTTTTTCTATTTTTTTTTCTTGTTTTCCCCCCGCACTCGTCAAATCTTGACGAAATTAACGCGTAATGTAAAATTGGACGATGCAAAACAAAATTCGTATATAAATATTCGACGTCTCGGTACTTTTTCGTTGCGTGGATTTTGTTAATTATTTAAAATTGAAAAAATAAAAGAAAACGAGAACCTAAGCTAGGTAATTCAGTTGGAGCTAGGTAAACTCGCTGGTTGCTAGCTAGCTAGCCTAGCTAGCTAGGCTTCCTCCAGTCGTTTGTTCTCTCTCACGAGGACTTTTTTTTCCCTCGCTAAGTACACCGATAAATATAGACATTAATTTCACGGTCGCATAAGTTACTAAAGGGGATGTGTATAAAATATGAAGTTAACGTTGATGATCGCACACGAAACAATTTTCTTGGGTATCTCGAAAAATGTTATTCGATTATTCCCTTCGAACGAGACAAAAATTATCCTCCTCCTCCTCCCAAATTAAATAAAAAGAATCACAAAAATAAGAAGAAAAAGAGGTTTAATTAACATTTGCTTATCTTAATCCAAGAAGAAAAGGTCTCTCACTCTCTCTTTCTCTCTTTCTCTTTCTCTCCCACGCTAATCAACTTTGAATTCGAGCACGGAATGTCAGCAAACTACGGTGTTACTGATTCCTCGATATAAAAAAACAAAAACAATGACCGTTAAGTGAATAATAACCGAAGAAAAAAAAAGAGAGAGAGAGAGTGCGATAGTCAGCCGGCATAAGTGGCAATTAATTATCACACATTTATTATTCTGGAATATTTTTTGCGATAGGATAATCGGTAAATATATGCGATACAATTACTGATTGGACATAAACTCAGATAACGACACTCTCTTCTTTTTTCTTCTCTTTCGACGAACTTTCTTTAATCTATCCGACGATTAAAAAATATCAAAAGCAGGAGACAGACACGACGAACAAAATTTCTTGACTGTTCGGAAAAATACAACAAAAATCTACACATCCTACATTCAATATAAATTCATTACAATACGATTATACGTCATATTGATTTTTCCTCTATTACTGAATAAATTAAAATCAATCGATTCATTTTGTCGATTAATATTAAAACTAAGTGTACGCATATTTACTCTGCAACAATAACAAAATAATATTATTCTCAGCGATATAAAATATAAAAAGAAATACAATATACAAGTTATGTTCAATCATATCTATTAGACAGAATCGAAATGATGATTAATAATTATTTTTCAATAAATGATAAAAATTGATACGTCTACACTTATATATCTTGCCATAAGAAAAAATAGAAAAAGACAAGAATAATGAAACACTTCCCGTAGACGAGGAAAACGAATTGACCTGCTATCAAACGCGCACAGACACACACACACACACACACAAAACTCTTTCTCTCTCTCTTTCTCTCACTCTTTCTCATGTAATGTGTCGTTATAATCGTATACGCACTTGTCAGCATAAAACGCAAACGTAAACATGGATTCTCGAAGCCGATAAGCCGGTCGTTCGATATATAACACCGATATACGCTACCATCTGGCAGGGTGGTAGCAGTCGCGAGAACGTGAACACATCCGTACATGCACACCCATATGTATATATATACATATATATGCATATATACATATATGCATATAAATGTTGAGTGTGTGTATATATAAAAACGTTCCTTCCTTGGCTTCGAGACTACGTTCTAATTCTAACTAGTTGGTGACTATATTTAACGGATGCATTTCATTCATCGCGAGCACGCGATAACTGAACGATTCAAAAGCGCATTAAACGCGGCAACTATACCGTTATCGTTTATACATCCACACACACACACATGTATATATGTATATATATATAAGTAAATAAAGTATGAATATTTTCAAGCACGCGCCCCTCGAAAGGTTTTATAATCAAACTTTCCATCATTTATTTCTATAAAATCGTACGAGTATCTACGTGTGTGCTCAACAACAAAAATATCAAACCACCTAACTCCCATCATCGAAAACAGAAAAAAAAGAAGTACGAAAAAGGTAAAACGATGGAAATGTTGACAAGGTGAAAATGAGTGTGCAAAAATATTAGCAAGTCTAAATGAGCGTGTACGTATGTAGTACTCGGTACGTTGGATAACATCGTTACTGCAAACATATAAGATACGCTTGCAAATGCATTATAAATACGCTAATCCGTAGCTATGGAAGTATAAGTGAACTAGCTACTACTAGACGACGTATCTAGGCGAAGGTACCAAGGTACTTTAGCTCGATACTGATGTATATATATATGTGTGTATGTACTATAATATATTGTGTACAATGATATCAAAGGGAAAGAAACGTATGGTTGATAAAAAAAAATAAAAAGGGGTGTAGGAAGTAGCTCAACATTTTCTACTTTGTGTTATACTTACGTATACAACGTGCATGTATAAGTGCACACGTGTGTTTTATATACCTTCCGTATATTTGCGCGTGTGTTTCTGTGCTTTCTGTTTCTTTCTCTTCTGTTTCGATAGAACGCGTAAACCCGCAGAGAGATCTAGGAAGAGTTCTACTACCAACGTCGTCAGACATACGATCGAATTTGGTTTATTATACAAGAGCTTGCAAGCGAGTGAGGGTCAGCGACCAGCTCGGTGACCTGCACCAACTTACTCTCCTTGTGCTTTTTTTTTTATGCTGTTAGAATTCAGCATGAAAAATCATCCGTTTTAATCGTTCCTTCAGTCACAATGAAATCATGATCTTTTATCTTAACTTTGTTTTTTCTTTTTTTTTTATTTCTTACGGATGCTGGTCATTGTTTAATTGTGATATTTAATTATATAGATGACAGTTATTTTTTTTGTTTTATGAAAATCATTAGAAAAATAACAATGAATAAGTTTCTGCTTAATCTTCAATCGTTTTCCTAAATCTAATATGTTTTCCTGCTATCAATATATATATCAATATGATATATTTTCCCATTAATTTTGTTTTTTTTCTTTCCTTTATTCTTTTTCTTAAACGTAAAACTCAACATTTAAACTGATAAAGAAAAATAATTACTTCTCTAACTAAAAAGTAAACTTATTAACGAAAGAATACGCGACGTCAAACGAGCAAATCTAATAAGCGGAAATGTAATTTTCGTTAAAGAAGCGTATCGTCAAGAGTTCCTAGAAATAAGCTACAGATACGAAAACTTAGAGGAGGAGAGGATCTTATATTACGAGAACGCTTCGTTGGTTATCGATAACGAGTAGCTCATTCCTTTAACAACCGTTGTAATTCCGATAGGAAGAATCAAACATTTTAATAAAAAAATCTTCTATATTTCTACGATTTTTAAAATAGTTTTTTTTTTCCTAAACGAATAATAAAATCAAATCGCAAAAAAGAAAGGAAAAGAAAATATACCCAAAATAATAAGAAAAAGAAAAAGTAGAAGAAGAAAGAATGGTAAAATATACACCTAATCTAATCTAAACGATATATTGCGCCGTGGTTGCAACTTTGTGAAAAACATATCAAAAGAATAACACGTAAACGAAATTCATTTGGAAGGAATTATCGTTTCCACAAGAACAAAAAGAAAAATTCAGACAAAAAAAATATATACAAAAGAAATCACGATCGAACAAGTTCTAACGTAAATTCTAACATACCTTATGGATGTATATGTATGTTTATCATATATGAGTGGTAGGGTGTATATAGCTACGAAATAAATTTCAAAGGATCGAAAACTAAGAAAAGGCAAAACCCGGCGTCTACGTCACGTAAAAACGAGGCGACATGCAAAACCTTGACTTTACGGCTCGAGATATAGATACTAGAGTTGGAGGAGGTTGGTTGGTTGGTGTAAGAAAAATTTGCATCCACTCGCGTGCCACCGAGACCTCGTTTTTAGTATTGAGTCGTTTAGCGAGTAAGTTAATGAATGACGATCGAAGAAGAATAGTATTTTTCATCCTAACTTTTCATCATAAACTTCAAAATAATTAATTCACATTTATTTAACGATCATTCATTTTTCATACGAGTTTAATTAATCATTTATATAGAAATTTACGATGATACCCCAATATTCTTTCATATTTTTTTTTAGAAATATTTTAAAAATCACAAATAATTATTTTATATAATTATTAAAATTTTGTGTGCAATATAATCTATATATTTAATTATAAGGTTCGTTAATAAATATAATAAAATAACGAAAGATCCTCTATTTTATTAAGGGATGTTGGCGATTACTATGCATGTTCATGAACTTGATGCGTTAAAGAAGTTATATCGTTCGTAGTGTACGGTAGTGTTTTTTTATATAAGAAAAAAAAAAAGAGATAAAAAAACAGTAACAAATTGACAAAACATTAAAGCAAAAATTTAATATTTACTAAAGATATTTTAAATAAATATATTAAAATTGTCAGTAATTTTTAAATCGAACTATTAAATTCGTCAATAAATATAAAATGAAATGATGAAACATTAAGAGCCAAATTTACTTATTGACTTAACTAATACTTATGAAAATATGCACACGTGCGATAAAAAATCTTATCTCGAAATATCTGGAAGTTGGGAAGATACCGCAAAAAAAAAGGAAAAAAAAATATCAATCTTCGTCAAATTAAACGAATCATAAATGAAACTCCGAAGAACAATCAGAACGACGAGAATGAGTGAGTGAAAATGAGTGAGCGAGTGAGAGGACAAGTTATGACATAGTAATCAGGGATTTAAGGAGGACTTTCTCACGAGCTCGTTTGCTTTACGATTCACGTTCAATCGTTCTACTTGTTCTTCGGATTACAGATGATACTCAACGCGCAAACGATTAGAATTCTTTTCTACTTCAAGGTAAGATTTTCAATTCTTTACAAAAAAGAAAGAAATGAAGAAAGAGAGACAGAGAGACAGACAAAGATCATGGTTCGTTCAACAATAATAATCGAATGAATTATTATAATATCTCGCTAAGTTTTATTTGATTTATCCCGACATATTTTTTTCCCAAGTAAAAACAAACAAAATAAGAAAAAAAAAACTGTTGTTTAGATTGTTTCCACATCACGAATCGGAATATCTCGTTGGTTTTAATCGTAAGCAGCAGCAGCAGCAACAGGGAGTGAGACTAAAGTGTTTATGCAAGTGTATGTTTGTTTCGTGTGTGTGTGTGTCGTCTTTCGTTGATTCGACGCCAAGCGAATAGTTCCTTGGGGATCGTGGCATTAAAGAATCAAGGGGGCAAGCAAACCGTCGTCGTCAAATCGGTGCAGTCTTACTCGAGATACCAGAAAGCTGGACGTCGTCCAAGAAACACACGATGCAAGACGACGACAACGACGACGACGAACAACGAAAAACCCCGTCACCATCGCCATCATCCTCCTCCTCCTTGAATTCGTCGCGCCACTCGACGCTTCGTTAGAAACTTTAAGTGTATGCGTGATTTTATTATAATTGTGTAAGGTGGTGCATCATCATATTCACTCACTTACTACGGGCAACGGCGATTAATTGTAAGATGTGAGCAAATATTTTTTCTTTTTATTTTAAATTACTTTTTCTAGCTAGATATTTTTTTAATAAATAATAATTTGTTTAAAGTCACAGAGATACATAAATTAGTTTTAATTAAATTTAAACGTAAGCGCGTGTATAAACGTACACATTACTCGCTCATTTACTACGATTTAATATGAACAATTACTTTATTCCTTTTTTTGTGTGTGTGTGACTTATTTTATCTTTTTGATTTGTTTCTTTTTTCTATTTCTTTTTTTTTTCTTTTGAATATATAATTTTGTTTCGATATTCACGGTGAGAGAGATACATTAATTTATTAATAAATTCATTATTAATATTAGTGAGAGCAGGATATATTTAAAATTTATAATGATCTATTGGGATCTATTAGGATCGAGACTATGATTGATTACTCAAGGAGAAGTTAAACGAATGATATTTGAGAATTGTTATAGGAATATACTTTTTTTTCTCTTCATTTTTTGTGTGTTTATATTATGATATTTATTCAAATTGCGTATATTTAATGTATTTAAAATCGAAAGTTCAAGATATATAATGATCTAATAGATAAATCCATGATAAAATACTAATATTTATTTAACTTTGATAAAATATGATTGACCCATATAATGTATGTATATATATATATATATGCACGTGTAAGTACATTTGTGTACTATAATACATCGGTCGTATCTATAACGTCAGAATCGTTATTTTTGTCGTCGTGCAAGTGTATGTTGGTACGTTGTAATGCGCCTACGCTATATAAAATAATACTCCGTGAGAGTCTNTATATATATATATATATATTTTCTTTTTTGGTATATTGAGTTGCATATACAAATGTATTTAAATTTGATGAATACTTAACATATTCAAAGTTGAAAGATCATGGATCTATTATGATCTAATAGATCATTGACGATGTAAGGCCAAGTTAAACGACTGATGTTCGCAAACTTTGATAGGATGGTTTAACTTATTTAATATTGTACATTTGCTTTTTTTCTTTTCTTTGATTTTTTTAATTTAAAATCATAAATATATATAAAATGTGTAATTTATAATCTTATATATCATTTAAAGTAGAGAAATTTAAAAATACGAAGGCATAGTTTCATTCAAAGGAAACATTCATCCGCCGGTTAAAATGTTAGGAAAAATAAGATGCACTGGAGATCTATGAACGTGTATGCATATACACTAACACACCACTCACACATCTATAAAAGAAAGAGAACAAAAGGGGAAAGCTTTTTAGAAAAAAAAAACCCTCCTAACGATACAACACTCATTAACCTGCTTTCACCAAAAGTCGAAGATCAATTTCTATTAACAAGAACCATCCCTATAAAATCCTTATTCACCCTCAATCCCTTAATATTAATTAAAATAAATATTTCAAGTATTCTTCAAACGAACCTCATTTAAAATATTGGCCAGTCCACTGAAAACTGAACTTTATAAACAACAAAAATACTACTACTAATAATAATAATAATAATAATAATAATAATAATAATAATAATAATATTAATAATAATAATAATAATAATAATAATAATAATAATAATGAATCTTCACGAGAGTATTTGTAAAAATCCCGATCGGACTCACCTTAATTGTTGTATCTCGTTGATCACGTAACGATCATCCCCTTAGCGTTGGAAAAAAAACTCGAATAGTAACACGCAGCACTTTTAGCTCGTTCGTAAGATAAACTAATAGCGCGAAAATGTGCACTGTTTTGTCGTGCAACAACAACGATAACAACAATGATAATAATAATAATAATAATAATAACAGCAGCAGCAGCAGCGATAATAAAAATAGTAGTATCAATATCAATAGCAGCAGTAGTAGTAGTAGTAGTAGTAGTAGTAGTAGAAATAGTATTGTCAGAAGTGAGACAATTACGATGCCGAGGATGTTGTTGAAAATCACGTGAAAATACTAAAACACGTAAGCCGGGTTGCATCCTCCCAAGGAGTCCTTCTTTATCCTAGAATCTATCTCACTCACTAAGGTTCCTCTTGTCGAACAAGGTTCGCGCGTAAAATTCACAGCGAAGTAAGTCAAAGAGAGAAAGAAGATATAGATAAAAAAGAGGAACGAGGTAGAATAGTAATAATAGTACTGGTAGTGGTGGTGGTGGTGGTGGTGGTGGTGGTAAAAGGGGGTTGGTTCGCGAAAAGCACCCTTAACGTCTCTTCGTGTGCCGCGTTCTCCAGAAACGGACGTCAATGGTCCCACGATCGATATCTCTCTCTCCCCACTAGGTGTGTTATACATGTACACTTCTCTCAGTCCCTCACTCTCTCTTTCCCTCTCACGTTTAAATCTCGCTAACGTTTCGATCTAACGCGAGCCGGATGGACTTCTGCGTCCGCCGATGGCAACTTCAAGATCAAAACAAAAGTTCTCGATGGGGTGATGACGAAGAAGAGAAGGAACAGGAGGAAGAGGTGGAGGTGAAGGAGGAGGATGTGGAGGATGAGGAGGAGGAAAAGGAGGAGGATGAAGAAGACATGCGCGAGAGCACGCGACACGTACGCGAAAGTAAGGGGGTGGCCTGTTGAGGAAGGGAGAGAGGGAACAACGCGCGCCTTTGCGTGTTCCCTTTGGCACGACGTTCGAATTCCTCCTCTTCTTCTCTTTCTCTTTCTCTTTCTCCTTTTATTTCTATTTCTCTTTCTCCCTCTCTCCTTCTTTTTCTCACGTCCGTCGATCTCCTCTTCTTCTTCTTCTTCTTCTTCCTCTTATTATTATTCTTATTCTTTTCCTTTTTTCTTCTTCTTCTCTTCCTTCTCTTTTTCACATATGAGAATCAGAAGTAGTAGCAGGAGGGAACAGTGGCGTCAACTTTAATCGATTCTCGATCCCTGAAGATTCCTCCTCCTCTTCATTTGGATCTACGAGAGTTACAACAATTCTCCTATCATCACTGAACTTCTCGATCCAAGATCTTGACACAACCAATGTTTCTTTTATTGTAACAAATATTATTTGTTCATCTGTATATTTTTGTCCGTATAAAAAAATTAAAACGAACGGGAATAATAATATAAGACGGTTTAGAAGCGAGGACACGATTATAAAAAAGGAATATTTAAATAAAATCGACTAGGTTTGACTAGAGAGTAGAATACGAGAAGAAGCGGAGTCCTGTTTTTTTTCTTTTGATTTCAAACATCAAAAATATTGATATTTGTTTATAATAATTTTATACATATATATATATATATATATATATTTCTTCAAGTATAAGAAATCTCTTTGAAAAGAAGATAACAACACGACGACGTAAACGACGACGACGACAACGGCGACGAGAACGACGACGACGATGTTGATACGACGTCGTAACGCGCGCAACTCGCGGACACTACTGTTTCTCCTCTCGGAGGGGATTCAAATTTAGAATGCTGCTGCTTGACGGCGGCGGCAGAGGCAGAAGCAAGTGGAGGTGGTGATGATGATGGTGGTAGTATAGTAGTATAGTAGATAGTAATATTGTAGTGTGTAGTGCAGTAATATACAGTAGTAGGGTAGAGTAGTGTAGAAGTGTAGTAATATACAGCACAGTAGTAGTAGTAGTAATAGTAGTATGCAGTAGTACTAACAGTTGCAATAGTAGTGGTGTGATGATGATGCGATGGTGTGGCATATGACGATGAGTGCGCGCATATACACCAGCCACACACTCTTTTTCTCTCTTTCTCTCTCTCTTTCTCTTACTCATGTACATAAACACAAAAAGAAAGAGAAAGAAGATGCTCGTGAAAAACCGGGGCGGTCGTACGAGCTTCGTCGACCAGTTCGCCCCGAGTTCGCGGTCGAGTCTGAAAATAAAGATTTGAGGAAGTCGCGTGGAGAGTAAAGATGATACTATCTGTGTGCATACATGTATGTGCGTGTAATAGAAAAAAAAAGAGAAAACGCCATATATATATATATATGTTTGTTATATACATATGTACATACGAGTGTAGAGAGAGGGACTGATGTATCGTTCGGTAAACTTCGTCTTCTCTGAAATTCGCTACCGAATACGTTCGGCTAACATCGGTTCTTTCTGGCTCTCTCATTGGTCGATAACGTTCCACCGACGTCAGAGAACAGTGGACCAATCCTCGTCCTTTTCCGAACAAATTGCGCGCGCTTGCGTGCCATCTCGCGCCCACTACTCTTACCATATACTCACTCTCTCTCTTTCTCTTTCTCTTACACACACTCTTCATTTTTTCTTCTGTTTTTTTCTGTCTCTCTCTGGCGTTCCCCTTAAACCTCTTTCATGCCGAATGGACGACGATGATGCACTCACTGTATCTCTCTCTCTTTCTTTTTCTCTTTTTTTCCATCTTCCTCCTCCTCTTCTTCTTCTTCTTCTTCTTCTTCTTCTTCTTATTCTAATGCTACCAAGAGGTGCCAATGTGATCCTACGTAAGTACCATCCTCGTATTTCCTGCCCCGAACTTTCAAACTTTCTGGAGAGTACACCAATCCATCTATCCCCTCCTCTTCCACCTCTTTTGCCTCTTCGAGCAAGCCTCAGTTTCTACATTTTTCAATATCTCGCATTGAATTCCAATGATTTCTATGTAGATATGTTTATGTAAAATTTAATTTATCTATCTTGATGATAAATGTTTGATATATTGCGTTGCATTTATTATAAATCAAATATAACCGATTAATAAGTTCTGACCTTATTGATTTCTATCCGTTATTCTCTTTCCTCTTTCTCTCTTTTTCTCCCTTTATCAACAACAAACTCTTTAAATTATCTTTAACATGAAATATTCTCTCTCTCTCTCTCTCTCTCTCTCTCTCTCTCTCTCTCTCTCTCTCTTTCTCTCTCTTGTTCGTATTAAGATTATTTCTATTTATTTCAAATATAATACTAAATTTATCTAGTTGTTTTTTTTTTCTAATTATAACCAACCTTTTCATCTCTTCTTTAAGAATAAAATCAATATTTTGAATTCTATAATTAATTGATTTGGAAAAGAAATTTTTCTTTTTTACGAAGGATAGATTAATTGCGTTGTTGTTGGTTCCAACGTGAAGGAAGTTATGTACGATAAAAAGAAGAAAATAAAAAAAATAAAGGAAATAGAGAGGAAAGAATAAAGATAGAAGAACGCGTTAAGAATATTATTTGAACGTGTAAGCGCGCGAAAAGCGTGCGTCCGCTTCTAACAGACACACGCTCGTCAATGAAAGTATTCCCATTCATAATCGTTTATCTTACTTCGTACTACGCGCGTGTAATTCCAGCGAGTGAAAGCGAACTGCGCGAGTAGTCGATTACGACGAGTTCGAATAAGACGCGTCTCTATTCGCCAAATTCAAATTGCATTCTTGTTTAAACGGTCGGAAAATTATTACAATTATTAATCCAAGAACTTTCAACGCTTATTACGACACACATAAATGTTAAACTTCTTACAAATTTATTCAATTAAAATGAAATTTACGATATGTAAACCTTTTTTTATCTTTCACAATTAATCACACATATTTTTATACGAATTTTTTTTTTTTTAATTTTAATTTGAACATTTTTTTTTAATCGGTGCGTGATAATTTAAATTGATCGCTAGTAGCCTACAAAATAATAAATAATGCATTTTATTTGTTTTTTTTTTTTTTACTTTTTAATTATAAGTTGTAATTTTGTTATTTCAATTTAAAATTGTAAGACGAGTTTTCAATAATAATTTATATTGAAGTTCTTTTTCCTTATGCGTATTATCAAAATACACAGCAAACAAATAAAATTTAATATTGATTCCAATTTTTTAAATTATCATTTGCACTTTAACATTGAAATTGGCAAACCAAATAATAATTTCAACTTAATTAAACACGTGCACGTAAATAATTCCCTTTACCTCAGTAAAATAACAGCACACAATGAAAAATAAAAAATAAATCCCTAATTCGTATCTGAAGCAACTAATGTTCAGGTATTACGAACAAATATTACTGAAAGGAAAAAATAATACAAAATAAGAGAAACACTAGTTAGCCTAAAATTTCCGTTTAATATCCAATCGAAATATCATCGTGATTATTCGTGCAAAAAGGATGAATCGAAATTTCATTTTATCCTCTACTACTCGACGACGTTGGCGCTTTCGTTGAAAACTTTCAATTTACGCAATCGGACATCTTTACACCTTATTAATATTTCGCTTGCCAGAAATAAAGTTTCAACCGGTTCAAGACTCTCACGGAGTATTATTTTATATAGCGTAGGCGCATTACAACGTACCAACATACACTTGCACGACGACAAAAATAACGATTCTGACGTTATAGATACGACCGATGTATTATAGTACACAAATGTACTTACACGTGCATATATATATATATATACATATGCAAAGAAATATACATAAAGTATAATCGTATAATAAATAAATCTATTGACATAGAACATATTTGTCAGTAATATGTACTATAAAATTAATAAAAATGATTGATTCATTTAATTAAAATTTTTTTTTTAGTAATAAATATCTCTTGATTTTATAAAATTTAAATATATTAGTTTTAAATACATATTTTTAAATACGTTCAGAAAAGTAATTTCGTATTTCCAATGGTAAATAAAAGAAAATTTGTTCATATTTAGAATCCAACGCGTTTTAAATAATCAGGACCAGTTGAATTCGATAAACTTGACTTTTCAACTATTTTTCGCATAGTTATGTGACAATAAGCATCCGTCATTACTTTTATTTTATTTACCCATCATTCTTCAACTGGACGACCTATAAGCATGGCGCTTCTTTTAAATCTAAATTAATTTATTAAATTATTAATTTTACGGTAATAAAAACGTAAAAAATATGATAAAAATGCTCACTTTGATTTTTCATTCTTGATGCGATGCTATAAAAAAAACATTACTTGACAATTTCGATATCGGTAAACGTGACAAACGAAATTATTTTCCAAACTACCTAATATATTTACATGTGCAAAGATATGCATAAAATATGACCATGTAATAAATATATGCATTTGCATGAAAAACATTTTCTTGTAACATATAACTATAAATAACATATAACACTATAAATTAATAAAAACCGATTGATTTTCATTTAATTCAATTTCTTTTTTTTCCATTAGTAATACATATCTCTCGAATCTAAAATTTAAATATTACAAAACCCATGGAAATGAAATGGGTGCACGATGAAAAAAAAGGATACTTTTAATTATTAAAAATAGTATCCAATTCAAAAAGTAGCTTTTATTCTCGTTTTTTTTTATTGTACACCAATATACAAAGTGTCCACAACGATTCAGACTAAACTTATCTTTAGATATAACTATATATAAACTTTTCTCATCTATTTGACCTCAGCAATACGTAGCGTAAGTGTAGTCCCAACCTTTTTCGGACATCCTATATATTTTATATATATAATACTAGTGGTTAAAAAAATATATTGAAATTTTAGCGAGATATATTTTACGCAGAAATAAAAAGAATAAAAAAAAATCGTACTTCGTTACAAATTAATAAAAGATGTTATTAAAAAAAAAAAAAGTAATCTCTATATATACGCGAACATATCCATAACTAACTATACAAAGCACGATCGTACGATAAATATTAAACGATTCGATAAAAAAAAAAAAGGAAGAGAAAAAAAAATAAAGAGAAAGAAAATAAATAATATATTATTATTCTCTATCATTAGATTTTTGATTCGATATGTAAAAAAAAAAGTGCGCATTCGATATCTCGGGAATTAAAATGGAAGCAGCAACAAACAACGCGCGTAAGATCGAAACGATCGGTTAAATTGTAGCTTCAGAGATAACGAGATATCAAGAAAATATCTTGTATGTACACATACGTGTATACTCGTCGTATACGTATGTATATATAACACCGATTGCAACAAACTCTCAACTATACTATACAATAAAAAAAAAATAAAAAGTTAAATTCTCGGCGACTTTCGATAAAAGCAAAGAAACGAAACTAGTCTTGGCTACTCTGCTGCACTGTTGCACTGTTCTGCTCTCTCTGGCTCGTTGAACGACTTCGAGAAACCAGTATCTTTTTATTTTATTCTTTTTCCCTCTTGTAGATTCACCAAAGGTTTGACGCGAGTTTAAATTGAACGACGGGTTAAGTTTAACCAAGAAATAGAAAATAATATGCACTACCGATTCAATGTTAGGAGATTACTACACTACTTATTGTATTTGCGTTACACATCTATGCACAAGCTTTGTATGTGTATGTGTATATGTGTGAAATAAAATTGAAAAAGAAAAAATATAAATAATAATATATGGAAAATATATAATTAACAATAATTTGATAATATTTTATGTGTACGAATAGGTGTATCATAATTTTGGATCGGTAGTATATATTTAGAGAGAGAAACGAGGAAAGAGAGAAACGAGGAGACAGAGAAGTTCGAGAGATAAAGATATCAAGAATAATTTGATGAAGAGAAAATGATTTTGTTGAAAATTGATCGCAGAACTGTTCCTCGTCTTGACACCAAATTGACATCTAACAGCAATATGACAGAACGATCTATATATGCATATATATATATTGATTATTATGGTTAAATGTCACTCAAGATGTAGCTCTCACACTTACACGTGGTATGCATTTATGTATGAGTTTGCATTTGATATCTAACGAAATTTATATGCAATGATAAGAATGCATATTCTGTGAATGTTCTTCTAAATGTTGTTATATATTATTTCATATCATATGAAAATGAAAAATTGATCGTATTCAAAAGGAGAGAAAAAGAAAAGGAGTAAATAAAGAAATAATGAGAAAAAAAAGGGGAAATAGGGGAAAGAAGATAAGAATGGAGGAAATGATTTGAGAATATTAGCATTATTCGAAGAGAAGAAAAGGGACTTAGTAATTGACGTCATTGATTTCATAATAGTCTATTAACTAATGGACAACGTAACAGGTTAATAATGATGGTCCTGGAAGCGACAGTCGAACTTGGCATGGAAAATTGGTGATGATTATCTAACAACAACGAGGACGTAAAAATTTGTAATACTACGAATTAATCTAAACTCAATGAACATTCGAGCCTAAAGTTTCATTTAAATAATATAACAAAATAGGAAGATTAGATAAAAATTCAAGTAAACGTAAAGAGACAAGTAAACAAAAATGAAAAATAATTCGAAGATGTACAATAATATAATTAAAGGGTTAACGATCGTATATATTAATTTAAATTCTAATCTCAGTGAGAGATATAATAAGACGAGTTAAAAGAATTCGGCTAAACGCGAAACTGTGTCAAAGTTCAAGCCGAGGTGTCACGGGTTATGCACAACTGTTGCGTTTCTTCCGTCATTCCGGACAGATGATTGTGGTTGTATACGAAAAGTAGGGTTGGAGGAGCACACGTTAGATAGAAAAAGATAGATAAATGGATAGATAGAGAAAGGAAAAAAGAGAGGGAGAGGGAGAGAGAGAGTTTCCGAGAGAAGAGGTAAACGTCGGGTCAAATTGGTCCAACGAAAAAGACAGCAGAAACGAGCTCGAGAAGTGCCTGTCGATATTTAACGAATTATCGCGGCTACGGGTAAAGATAAATCTACTCCAGGTCGGATCGTATGTATTATGCATGAGTTGCAATGTAGCTGTCCCCCTCTAGGTCGAGTAACCTAACCCGAAGAGAGAAAGAGAGAGATAAAGAGAATATATATATGTATGTATGTGTGTATGTGTAAATGTATATGTGTTCAATATATCCTAGTCTCTATCGATCTTCGTCGTTCGTACGAGCGAGTCACGATGAAGAAGAAGACTTGAGAAAAGGCCGACGTACATATATAAGTAATTAATATTTTCACCCTACATACACACATCCATACACCTACTACATTCGATTTGTAGTTTACATTTTTCTACTGCATCGTAATAAAAAAGAAAAGAAAGAGAGAAAGAATAGAGAGACATGGATTATTTCGATAATACGAAAAGGTTGTTGTGTTGGTCCATTTTTGAAATAAAAACAATTTGGAAAACACGTTGTTTTAATTAATTAAACAACGTTAATTTTTTTTTTAATTGTGTGATGAAAACAAAAATTATTGTGTGGATGTGTGTGCGTGCGTGTGTGTTAAAATAAAATTATTGCGAGTGATATAAGATACGAAAAAAAGAGAATAAATAAAATAGAAATAAATAAAATATAGAAATTTTTGATCAGAAGTTTTCATTCATTCTAGGTGGAATGATAAATCGAGGGTGAAATGTTGATAATAGATAAAATAGCTCGAAATAAGAAATTATACATAAAATATCTACATATATGTATGTATAATAAATATACGTCATACGAAAATGAACATTTTGCAATTTAATCTATCCCAACTCGGCGATTTCGACATTGATTGATAGAACTTTTTTTATACGAATTATTATCTGTTCTACTCAGTCGTAACTTTTATTTCCGTAAAAAAAAAAGAAAAGAAGAAAAAACTTCTTAATAAATCCGTCGTGTACACTTAACTTTCGAGTTACGAAGATCTGTCGGGACAGGTCATTTTTAAAACAGGAAAAATGATCCTCTCTCTCTCTCTCTCTTTCTAACTATTATAACTTTCGATAATAAAATTAAGCACGAGGGGAGGAAAAAGAATAACTCGTTTAAAAACCGCGAAGAACAAAAAAAGAGGAGGAGCAGGAAGAAGGAGGGTAGGGCCTGGCAAAAAAAAGGAAGAAAAATATCCAAAAAAAATCGTCGGATGGTTCGTATCAGTTGTATCGTATCGAAACGTGACAAGAATGAATGAATAAATATTTCGAAATATAATAAACAATATTTTGCGATACGATACGACGAGAAACGAATACACGAGGAGGCATCATCATCATCATCATCATCATCATCATAACCTTTTTCTCTTTCCTACCTACGACTATTAACGCACATTTTCTTCTTCATTTCCGAGCAAAAGAGGAAGAAAATTCTTTTACGACCGAGAGATAACTCGGCGGCGCGATTGTAACACACGAAAGAAGAAGACACACACACACACACACAAACACAAACGCAAACACAAACGCAAATCTACATGCACAAAGAGAGACGCGTACGATAAGTTGGAAGTGTAAAGGGGGATGGATGTCGGGCATCATCGAGATCTCCTTTTGCTCGATGGTGTGAAGGAAAAACGATGGACGTTACAAAGCCGAGCAACCTTACCGATCGATAACAGTATCGGGCTAATACCATGCCCCCCACCCACCCTCCCTCTACTCCCTTTCTCTCTCACTCTCACCATCTCTCTTGTTCCCGTCTCTTTCTACCTATCTCTAACTCCGTCTCACACATCCACACACATTCACACACATACACACACTCATGCACGAACAAACACATATATACATGCACTCTGTAAAAGTATTCAGTTAGTAAGAGGAACGGTTAACCGGGAAATCGACGAAAACGTGAAACAATATTAAATTCTACAGAAAAATCCAGGCAAGTCCATCTTCATTATCGAATAAATCGCGTTTAGCCGTATGACCTGGTCGATCAAGCGACGGGGTTCGAGGTTTGAGAATCGGGGTTCGGGGGGTTCGGGGTTCATGAGAGATCGAAAATAGGATGGCATCGAAAATGACGGGAGCAAGACAGATCGTGAAACGGAAATAGACGTCGGACCGACGTCTTTTGACTCTCCGGTGTGAAATAATTGGTTTTACGATTAACCGAATCTCCCTCTCTCTTCCCCCCTCTCCCCCTCCACCATCTCTCTCTCTTTTTAAATTAGCTTCGTGATAAAGAGAAAAAGAATGGGAGGAGGAACGGGAGAAAGAGCGTTGTCCGAAATATTTTTCTATCTCGACGTTTAATCGATACGATTTAATTATCTCGAGAGTGATACGACTTTAGAAAAAGAAAATTACTTTTATATTTACACACATTAACGCTTTAACCGAAGAATAGGATAAAAAAAAATCAAAGGAATAAGATTCTTGCTATAATTATTCGATGTATAATAAAGGATCAAAAAAATTCGTTCTTAAAATTATTTCGGTATCAGTGGCAGTTATCGATAATAATTCTTACTATTAGATTTATCAACTCTTTCTTTCATTTTAAAATAAGTTATAGAATAATAATAAGAAAAAAATAGAAACTTATGATGAATGGGGAATAGAATATTCGGATGCTTCGAATCGTACTTGAAATCGTAAAATCGTGAAATCATTTCTCTTGTATTCTTAAACAATCGAAACGATAAATATTCGATTGAACTTAGCTCGGTGGTTTATTTTCTATGTTTAAAAATAAATAAATAATATTCCAGTAAGAAGAGAAAAGAGAATATACCAACACCAAACGCGTTTCAAGAAATTATTGACGATGACATTTTAAAACGTCTCCATTTGTTCTACCTTGTTCTCATTGTCAATAAGAAAAAAAAATCCAGAACTTCGATGAAACATTCATTTTCAAATTCTATGAGTAGTATAATCCCTATACATAACAGAAAGAAGAAAATGAAGGACGTTCACCCTAAAAGTCTCTTATCTCATATCTCGTCTGACGAGTGTCTGGTGAAGCTACTTTTCGAGAATATTCGAAAGAAGAAAGACTCGAGTTTCTCGCTAATTAATATACATAATTAAATATATTTCAATTTATATATATATATATATATATATATATATATATATATAAAATATCATAATAAAACATTACGTTTAACGCGAATAATTTCGTACGATCTTGTATGACTCGAATTTCTCGATCAAAAGAAGATAAACCCTGTCTGTCTCATCCGGTAACATTACTTTTTCGGTAAATCCTGCGAAGACATTAAACCAATCAAGGGAAGAAGTCTGCATATGTTTAAAAGAAAGAAAAAAGAAGATAAAAAAGAAGAAGAAAATAAAAAAAAAAATGATGAAGAGGAAGAGGAAAAAGAAGAAGAAGAAGAAGAAGAAGATGGAGATTGAAATGCTATGAAATGTTCACCCTAACGTTTCTCATCTCATATCGGTTTGACGAGTGCCTGGTAAAGGTCCTCGAGAAGATCGAAAGGAAGAAAATAAAAAAAGCATAAAGAGAGAGAGAGAGAGAGAGAGAGAGAGAGAGAGAGAGAGAGAGAGAGAGAGAGAGAGAGATAGATAGATAGATAGATAGATAGATAAAGAGAAAGAAAGAGTCGGACTTCCCGTTAAAAGACTGTACACACCAATGCAAAGGAAAATACCAGGTGGCGGCCAAACCTCGTTCATCGCTAAACCGTTTCACCAACACCATCGCTAACGATCTATCTCTATGGCACTCTCTCCCTTCTATACGGCACTCGAGGTTAGGGCGTCTGTTGCTATACCGGATATCCGCCCACCCTGTCGTCTCGACCCAAGGGAACGTCTTCTCCTCCCCTAAACGGGAAAATTCACTCGCGAGACCAACAACATGAAACAAGGACATACGGGAAGAGCCAGCTTAACTTGTTTTTCTTTTAAAAGGATAACCGGATAATTGCATTTATCTTTGATAGTAGAAACAAAAACTTTTCACGTCGATTAAAACAAATTTCTACTGTACGTCGCCAGTGAAATGTTGTTACTTTTTCTTTTTCCTTTAATTCTATACAAAGTAAAAAAAAGAAAAAAATTACAATTCATGTAACTACAAATTAATATCATATGAATTATTTTCATCGTTATTCTAATCACGTATCTCTGTATTGTAAACAAAAATTGTCACGAAACAATTATTATTACTTCTATGCTAATTAATATTATTCTTGTTTTATATTCTATTATATAAAAAATAATATAAAATTAAGGATATGCATATTAAGGAGACACATTGATTTTCTATCAAAGTACGAAATATTTATTACTATGAAACATTAATGTTCGAATAAATAATCAAAATCGAAACAAAGTAAGACTATTTTTCGATAAAATCCCAAACCTATTCCTCGGTGATCGGAGTTTCGTACGCGAAAGAAAGATGGACCATTGAAACGATAGCGTATTCTGCGCACTTGGCACAAAACCAAAAGTGAAAAAGTATGCGCGCGAGAGAGAGAGAAAGACTTCAGGGATGACGCCAACTTTATACGATGATCATTCAGCAGTGTTACCAATCGACGTTGGAAAATGTATAGAAAAGTCGATGGAATAATACGATTAAACAACAATCAAAATCAAATCAATCAATTCTTGTTTTAATGAATTTTTCATCGAGCGACGATTGATGCGTCAAATTTTTCCTGAAGCTAGGTTTGCCAAAAGAAATGATTGAATTTGATATACAGGAGAATGCACTTATCGAACAATCAAAATGATTTATTTATCACAATTTTATCGAATCATTGTGAGTGAAAAACGTAAATAAAAGAAATTCTTAAAAAGAGGAGGACAGGGAAGGGATGAAACGAAAAACGATAAATGAAATAGAAAACAAAATGTCTGCAACATTAAAAACCGTCCATCACGAAGAAATTAATGTACGCGAAATCGATTTTTGATTAGAGCTATCAATTATTACGATTCGTGATCCTTTCCCTCGTCGCAACGAGTAACATAGATAAACTCACCAATTATATTCGCATAATATTCACGCGAATCACGCGCTATTGGTAAAGTTCGTTCGTTAAATGCATTACGTAAACAATTGTATACCCACTGTTGTTACCTCTCTTTTGCAGGTACATTTGTCATCGAATCGCAATATCATCTTATGTAATAGGACAAATTGGATCAAACGTGCCGATACATCCAAACTGGTGGGATTTACATGATTGGAGAGATTCGCATTCATGATTAAAAAACAAAAAAAAGGAAGAAAAAATACCCTTTTTAATTTCTTTGAAAACATTTCAACGAACATGAATATGTGTAAGCAAAAAAAAGAAATCGATCAAAATTTCGAGCTATCTAAAAATAAAAAATGTATGAATGAAAATCGAATTTTAATACGCTTCAACGTACGATCAAGAAAACACGCTTTTTGATCGACGACGATCGGATTAGAAAAATACAAAATCAAGGAAATATATTTCAAATAAAAAAAAAAGAAAATATTTCAAATATAAAAATCATGTGTTCTACAGATTGTTCGACTTGTCAATAATTTTCGTTCAATCTCTCTCTCTCTCTCTCTCTCTCTCTTTCTCTTGTATGATTTAAAGCAAGTAACTCGTGTCAGCCTACATTAGTGCGCGACGAAAGATACGAACGACGTGGCTTTATGCCTGGAGTTTGAGCTTCCCCGAAGTAAGAAACATCTGGCTGCCGTCATCGTCAATGTCACACGACCCAACATAACGATGGGCTAAGTCATTTGCAATGGAAAAATTCTATCTCATTTTAAATTTCTTACAAATTTTCTTCCCGAATTTAAAAACGTGTCACAGGTACGCAATTGCCCCTTCATCCTACCCCCTCTCTCTTTCCCTTTCATATATTCTAATATCCTCGACGCGTAAATACGATCATAGATAAATAAATTCATACCGTCCTACCACCCAGCCCTCCACCCGTTGCCAAAAAAGAAAACAAAAATATGCTAAACGAATGGTACGATTGAAAAACGGAAAAAAGGAAAAAGTAAAAAAACAAATATGCAGATCATTAAAAACTTGAACGAAGCGTTGAGAGAAAATTTCTGTACAAACTTACTTCTCAAGGATAAGTCTCGTGAAACGAAGAAGAAGAAGAAGAAAAGAAGGAGAAGAAGTAAGAGGGATGCAAAGCGTCCGAACGTTGGACGTCATAACGAGATACTTTCTTCTCTAAACGGTATATCGTAAACGAAGCTTATAAAGAAACGTTGAATTTTCAGATTCTCGATCGGAATTCTTTTACAATTGATGATAATTAAATTTAACGCGAGATCAAATCTAACTCATAAGATAGACGCGTATAGAGTGGGCGCGGCAAAGCAACTAAAAGCGTGTACCGATTGTATAAAATGGTAACACACGTCTTGATCGTCGTCTTGGTCGTCTTGGTCGTCGTCGTTGTCGTTGTCGTTGTCGTTGTCGGTGGTTTCAAGATACGATTTTAGCAGACGAGTGAGTTGCAGAGGGAGAGACTACGAGAGAGTACGAGAAAGAGAAAGAGAGAGAGAGAGAGAGAGAGAGAAAGAGAGAGAAAGAGAGAGAGGAGAGCCGGTAGATCCAAAAGAGAACGAGTGAAGAAGGTGTACGGCAGAAGGCATCGTATCGCCAGTAGAAGAAGCAGAAGAAGCAGAAGAAGAAGAAGAAGAAGAAGAAGAGGGCGAGAGTATTAACAAACCGAGGGAAAAGATACCAAAAATAATTTCGGCGGGAAGAAATAAATCCGGGTAGAAGAGACCGCGACCGGGCCGAACTGTGCGGAGTGGAACTCTCGCTGGCGAAGAAGAAGAACCCCGAGTGGCACATCGGTGGTCCCTGTTACCCGAAAGAAGATTATCACTCGGATTGTGATTATAGGTGCGTGATCAATCAATTTCTCCCATTTATTTATCAAATGAATATTTATTATTTATTAATGATAATGAAAGGACAAAATGAAGAAGATAACATAAGAAAATAATAATAATAATAATAATATATATATATAAATATAATAAGAGGGGAGGAATACAAGTGCAACGAAAATATGTGAATTCAAAGTGTTACGAATAATCGGATTTTGAGAGATAAACCGAGATAAGGGAGAGGGAGGGAGGGAGGGTGGGAAAAGGGTGTACTTAGGAATGATAAATCATAAGCAAAAAAAGATCTTCACAGGGGAAACATGATTATTTCTTCCGTATATAATAATATTTCGAAATGATTTTTCGAAACGAATAAACGAGTATATAAACGACACGAAAGAAATTATTTTTTAAAGAGGAATTAAATAAAAAAAAGCTTCTTCGAGATTAAAAGGAAGAAGTAAAATAATGATAAAACAAAATAATATTGATGATGATGATGACAAGAGAGAGAGAGAATAATAATAATAATAGTAATAATATCTTTGATATCTCCTCGAACTGGTCCAGGACACGAGGAGGATGTGTAATAGAGCAAAAGCAAGGCGGTGTATAAGAAGAGAGAAGCTCGGAGCGCCGAGAAGCGGGCAGCTGCAAGCACGGCAGGACTTACCTCTGCTGTTTTTAGAACTCCACTCCCAGAACTGCGCGGGCTGATCCGAGCCAAAACCAAAATACCAACGATATAGGAGCAAGCCCCTTTCCTCTCTTCTCTCTCTCTGTCTCTCTCTGTCTCTCTCTCTCTTTCTTTCTCTTATTACCAACGGTTACTCTCTTTTCTCTTTCTCTCTCTTTTCCTCCACCATATTGAACGCAAGAGTCCAACGCCATCCCTCTAACCCCTTCTCTCTCTCTCTCTCTCTTTCTATCTTCTTTTCTCCCTCTCTCTGACACTAACTCTCCTTCTAACTGTGGTCCACACACCGCCTCTTTGGCACCGATATCCAACCGGCGCGAACCTCCAAGACGCGATACCAACGAAACACTCTAACCTAACCGACGTTTAGCCACTGACGCCGTTAGAGACCAACGAAAAGATCAAGAAGAAGAAGAAGAAAAAGGATGGCGGCGACGATACCTCAACGATGACGAACCTACTATCCATGCTTAAACCCTCCTCTTCTTTCTATCTCTATTCTTCTCATTGTCTCTTTCTTTCTTTCTTTCTTTCTTTCTTTCTCTTTATTTTCTGACGATGATTAATACTCATGTTCGATCTACCTAATGCCTACACCACCACGACGACAACGACAACGACGACGATGATGATGATGATGATGATGATGATGTTGATGATGAATGATAAATGATCTTTCAACAATTCTATGTGTCATTGAAATTCGTGAAATTAAACCTAATAACGTTTAAGGTATAACGTTCGATCACAGTGCGTAGTGTATCAGGTGACTCCTGATAATGTTAGAGTTATCATTATGAAATATATCGATTAATATATTTCCATGTATGTATAAAACGTGAAAAGAAAAAAAAAAATACTAATAATAATAATAAGTGATAATATTTTGTTTTCAAGTAATTGATCGGGATCTTTGAAGAAAATCAATGTATTCGTGAGATTGATGAAAAGGAGGTGTGCCAGTTATGCGTTCGTTACGAAGAAAGCCAAACGCAGTAGTAACGGTAACAGTTTAGGGGTGTGCCTTTGCGTGAAACGAACGAATCGTGATGAAGTATTGGAATAAATCGATATCGCATTTTTTCCAATTTCCTCTTCTAAGAAAAAAAAGAAAAAAGAAAGAAAAAAAGAATTAAAATATCAATTGAGATCGACTTTATGATCACCTAATTTCTCTAATCGCTCGCTGTCTAATGCCATAGAGAAATATCGAGACTGACAATCTACAGTTGGAATATTTGAGTTAGGAGGCTACGATAGACATCTATTTTATTTAGCAAGTGTCGGTATAAATTAGATTACAAGATAGATAGCTAGATAGCTAGCAAAATATATAGATAGATGGATAGATGGATAGATGAAACGAGAATGAAAGACAGAGAGAGAGAGATAGAAAGAGCAGAATCTATCCATAAGTGACATAACATAATTCAATTCTCAGAATGTAATGATATCACTCTTCTCTCTCTCTCTCTCTCTCTCTCTCTCTCTTTCTCTCTCTCTCTCTTTTTCTCTCTCTCTCTCTTTGCTACACGAAGAGAAATCCATCCAATTATAAAATCTGTCGTAACATCGAAGTTTCCGTGATTAGCGTGATGGCACCGGCATACCAACCAACCAACCAACGATCATTCGCTAGCTAGCTCACTACTCTTTGCAAGATATTAAATTCTTAATGTCACATTATCTCTCTCTCTCCTTTTCTCTCTCTCTCCTTTTCTTTCTCTCTCCTTTTCTCTCTCTCTCTTTCCTTCTTTCGATTCGAAGGTGCCGTATCTGAAATTAATCGGGTTAGCGGAGCCTGGAAGCATTGCCAAAATAGCAAACGTTATTAATTTAAGTCAATTTTGATACGTTCACGGTAAAATCATCGTTACTTTAACCGACAAAAACGTCACTCGATTTCTGGATATTTCCTACGAATAAAAACCAATGGGAATGGTATTCCCGTTTTCATCTCTTTCTCTCTCATTCCTAGTCATTATCAATTTCTTCTTCTTCATCCCTTAAATTTCTTTTTCCACGTCCGATTTACTAGAATTTGAACGAAATATCCGATGACCGAGCGACGAAGAAAATCGATACTCGTTCCGATATTACTCCATCCACGAGGAGGAGCCCAATAATCATCCCACCGATGATAAAACGAGCTTTAACAAAATTGACGATTAAACAAATATAATGTGTTAGGACAAACTTTCATATCTCACCAAATTACAATGGATTAATATTAAATTTCACGTTATAAATCATATTGGAAAGTGTTCAATCGAAACTGATCGACGAGAGTTATATGATTTCTAAAAAAAAAAAAAAAAAAAATTTAAAAAACCAAAATAAAATTCTTCATTATTATTCATAAAACGATGGAAGGAAAATTTAATAAGAAAAATACAGAGAGAGAGAGAAAAGAAAAAAGAAAAAAAATGAAAGATAAAAAAGAAAGAAAGGAAAGGAAAGAAAAAAAAAGATAGACGGAGAGAGAAAGAAGTTTTTGTGATCGGAGAAGTTCTACGTCTGTTTGAGAACCGGCAGAAAACAGGAAAGTATAAAACGACATTGCTCCGAATCGGCACGTGCCACTCGATAAATCTGTCGGCAGCTGACGGCACAGCAGCCGGCTGCAATGCGCGTCGTGTCATCCCTCTCTTTCCCTTTCCCTCCTTTTTCTCTCCTTTTTTTCTCTTTTTCTCTCTTTCCTCGTTCTAGTCACCCTTTCTCTTTCTCATTCTCTTTCCTCTCTTCGCGTCTTGCCACGCATGCATATAAACTTTCTCTCGGAACGTCTCCTCCATCTCGAAACGACCGCACGGCACGGTCCAGGAGGGCCGACCTCACCATCCCCAACAGAGCAACGCGCGTGCACACGTGCGAGTGCCTACCATGTTTCTTTCTCCGTTAAATTATTCCACCACCACCAACAGCAACACCACCATTACCACCCCTCCTCCTCTTTCTCTGTTACTAACACTAAACCAATCTTACTCACTAACGCCGAACTTCGAATAAATTTCTTCCACTTTTGACCCGTGCCCGAAAAACCCGGCACGGGGGTTTTCTCTTCATTTTCTGTTTGATATTTGTTGTATTTGATATTTTAACGAATATTCAAACATTTCAAATTTAACCGTTTTCGATATTTTAATTGAATAATATCATCCGATTTTTATACCAATAATTATCTATCGAACGATTTAAACGAATTTAATAATACGATCTCACTAGGATTGGCGGATGCGGTGAATTTATTTCGCATTAAATGGCAACCAACACGACTAACAATATTTTCGAGGACTGTATGACTAACGTTAGCCAGCTGAATCATCTTAAATGTCAAATGTAATCTTCAAGCAAGTAATATATCTTCTATCTATCAACTGACATTCTAAAGTTTGCGACTAGTTATTTGGCCTTTTACAAGCTTCCAAAACTAATCATAATTGATATCAACTAACGTTAATATTCGTCGAATACTTCGAGTAAAATAAAATTGATGAAAATTTCAAGGTATGTAATAGTCGATCGATTACACGAGTTTTGTTACACGCTAACTCTCTACCTTGATATTTATCAATTATCTTCAATTATTATCTCTTTAACTGTTAGCACGCGATCGTTTGTAATATAAGTTGACGTTGGAGAAATGTAGAGGTCATTAAACGAAATTTTTCATATACGTAACACGGAAATGCCAAAGTACGAAAAGTTCCTTCCTTCGTTCGTTCGTTCATTCTTACATTAAATAAATAGATAGATAGATAGATAGATAGATATGTAGATAGATAGATAGATAGTTAGTTAAATAGTTAGGAGAAGATAGGTAGCACGAGAAGAAACAAATAATAATTCCGAGATGCCGGCTGCAATTTACTTAGGGTGAATTTACACGTTAATCTTATAAACTTGGTGTGCGTCTTGCGTTGAATGGAGGCAAGCAGAACAACCGATGCTTGGATGATATCGCTAGAACATCAGCAAGAACATGTCTAGTCAAAGTACGTTTCACTTGGTCAAGACAGATAGGAAACAGAGAGAATGAGAGAGAAAGATAGAGATAGAAAGAGTCTGCCTGCTTATACATTGTACGTATGTGCATACAAAAGCGAAAAAGAAAAATTGAACGATAGAGAGAGAAAGAGAGAGAAAGAGAAAGAAAAAGATAGATAGAGCACACACACGTGTATTTGATCGATGAACACATTACCTACGTCATTGCTTCTCGCGAGTCCAACGGTGTTCGTGCATCGACTTCCTGTCCGCAAAAAATATTGAGAACGCTCGTTCTCGACAAAAGGAAATATTCTATTCAAAAAAGAAAGAAAAAAAGAGTGAGAGAGTGTGAGAAAGAGAAAAAGAGAGAGAGAGAGAGAGAGAGAGAAATAAAAAGAGGAAGCGATTGCACGCTGCATTGGTTCTCATAAAATATTCTAATATATAAAAGATAAAAGAAAAGAAAAGAAAAAAACTACTAAATTCTTATATTTTTCATATTTATTTCTCTCTTAGTTAAAAATTATGAAACCTAAGACGATTTAATTATCGTTTGTTAACACAACTCTAAGGTAAGGTATAATATCTAGAATATAAAGTTAGTGTAAAAATTGAGTCGAAAAATAAAAAATATAAAAAAACGTGTGGGCTTTCAACGAATGGAAGAAAAGGAGTAGAAGAAGTAGAAGAAGAAGTAGAAGAAGAAGAAGAAGCAGAAGGAGAAGAAGGAAAAGGAAGAGGAGGAGAGGTAGAAGGAGGAGGAATCATATTGGTGCGAGTGCAGCGCGCCATATTCTTTGTCCTATGACACGGCGAAGTTAAAGCTCGCTGGCTAAATTTAAACGCAGGCACCAGGGCTCCGGAGTCTGAGGCTGAGCAGGAGCAGCCGCCAGAAAGCAGAGCACGTGCTTCGAGTAAGTGACGTGTGCCCATACTCTCTCTCTCTCTCTCTCTCTCTCTCTTACCCTATGCTATCTTCTTCTTCTCCCTCTTAACTGTTTGTAACTCTCTCCCTCTTGCTCTCTTCATACGTGTGTACATACATTTGTGTGTGTGTGTGTGTGTGTTTTCGACGACCAAACCTTCCTCCCCCTTCAAACTATGGAAAAGCTTTCCGAAGCATACACCTGCTCTCTCCTCGCTCCTCATACCTCCCTTCTTATTCTCCCCTTCTTCCTTCCTAAACGAATTCCCTCTGGTACAACACACACTCGATGGTCTTTACTATCAATTATCCTAACCCTTTCGTACACGCGCTTGTATCGATATTTATATGCACCGTTTATTTTCTATATGGAGTGAATTAAGAAAAAAAAAAAAAAGGTAACGAAAATTAATCAGATAATATAATTCATTTTATATTTAATCGTATTATTGGTTGAGTGGTTAAAAAATTTGTACTCTCTATCATAGATAACAATTATTTTTTCGGTTCAAATTTATTTGTACTTTGTTGTCGATGTCGTGGTCCTCATTAGAAAAGAATAAGCTCGTAATTTTTCAACTCATACTCGTGTTATAATTGTAATATAATTAATTTTAAACAATTTCTTTTTTTATTTATTCCACTTTCATAATTACCGACACACACAAATTTATATAATAAATATGTTTGAATTACATTTAATCCACTCGATAATAATTTCAAAATCAACTATAATATGTTTCGATAGTTTGTTATATTGGAGAAGTCCAAATCACGTGTCTGGAATTCGTTAGATTCGTTTCACGAAACTCTCGCGATTAAATACGAATAAGAGGTTTATTAAAAGAGTATTATTTTAAATGGTGTTATGATAATCTTGCTCCAAGAGATCCTTATAACGTATATATCAATAATTTTCATGAGAGTTAATGTATAACGTAATTTCAGTCGATATTTCTATACCCAAGTAATTCCATCGAATGTGTTCGATACGAATGCAATATACGAATTTAACGATCTCCATCATGTTCATATTCGAGAACATGCTCCCGAGACGTTTCATTTCTCCAAAGCAGATAACGATTTTACCTAGGACGAATCCTTTGGGAACTATATGTTTCTACCTAATCCGTTTCGAAGGGATTAATATCCTTTCCAAATAAATTTCACCTAACTTTACCAATACCTGCAACAATGTTAATCCAATTTATTTAAATTAATTATAAGAATAATACGATAACAATAATTAACATTTAATCCTGTTTTGATATCTTAAATTACTTTTTTCAATACTCACAAAATTCAAATATTATTAACAATTACGTGGATTGGTTGAAATGTTTCGAGTCTAACGTGGAATCAATTTTTTGTCGATCAAACTTTTATTTACAAAAAAATAAATAAATAAATGAAAATATATTTTTTGTTGAAACTCTAAACATTTCGTAACGTATCCACGTATATATACATTCTACAAAATTATTGTAATAAATAAATTTATTTGAAATAAAATAAAATATTTATTCTCATATTTCCTCTATTACTCACACGCAGAAAGATCTGAAGTATAAATTTAAAACAAAGAAAAATGTTGGAAAAATGGGAAACGTGAGCCTTGATTTAATCGTAAAGAAAATTCTCATGGCCGGAATCACGATCACCATAGCGCGTGCCATCACGAAAGGAAAGGATAGGAAAGGGAAGGAAGGGATGGGAGAACTAATGGTATGTCCAAGTCGAAGCAACCAAAAGATTCCTTATCCCACAGAGAAATCTCTCTGTAGGAGAGCAAGAAACACGTGTACTGCATACATTGGTATCAGACAGGGGCCACGTGTGGGGTAGAAGATGCCTAGTTCAACGTTCTTCTCATTTTTCCGATATATTTCTCTTTTATTAATCTATACTGAATACATAAAACCATTTCTTCTTTGACCATGATGACTGTTATCATTTACCTCAATCCACGAACAATTACAATCAAGATTAATCAAAAATTATAATCGGCAACATCTACGATCTGTTAAATCAATGATTGATCAAATTATAAATTATATAATGTTCTTTAATATTTATAATTATTTGATAAATTTTTAAATACAAATTATGATCGACTATGTCTACGCGAGATGTGTTAAAATAATTAATGATAAGATTATAAATTGTAACACTTATTTATATGTTTATGCAATTATTTCATAAACTTAAGTAACAACGAGGATCGACAATATTTACAATCAACCAAGTGAATGATAGATAAACCTACTCGACAAATCACATAATACTCTATCTAATATACCTAAACATTATATTCTCTTATCTATGATACGTTTGATTAATGATAACAGAGAACAAAGATACCTTTTATAAAACACGATAGGTACTTCAAAAGCTATGATTATGATTATCTATAATACAGACGTATCGAATTGACGATAATTAATGATAATTAAAAAAAGAAAAAAAAACAGAAACCAAATTCCCCTTGCCCTCCTCTCCCCCTTTATATTGATACTAAATCTACAAATTAAAATTGAATGAATAGAAAACCAAAAATCAGGTGCTAATTCTTTCTTCTCCAAAGTACAATGCAAATCGAAAAAAGGCAGAGAAGAAAAAAAATGAAAGAAGGGTGGCGGCTTGCAGAGCACATCAGCCTTTCGATAATGCACCGTGACGCTGTTCTGCGCTACTGGGGCGCTGTTGCACACACGTCAACGCATCTGCACGCGCGTGTGCACCCTCCTACTTCCCTCCCACCACTTCCTCCTCCTTCTCCTCCTCTTCTTATCACCCCCTTTCCCCTGACCCCTTCTTCCTCTCTTACACACACTCACTCTAGGCATACGTGGTAGTAGTGGAGTTTGAAACGCGATACCCAGCAGCAGGATACACTGTGTGCCATAGTCAACGTGTAGGATGACGGCACTACGGACAAGGATGATGATGATGATGATGATGATGATGATGATGACGAGGACTTCAGAAGAAGAAGAAGTAATAGAGAAGGTGGAGGAGGAGGAGGAAATGAAAAAAAGAGAAAGAGAGAAAGATGTATGAGCAAGCAAGTGTACATCCTCAAGTTCGTCCTCTAACAAACGCTAGACTCTACTCTTCTACAAGGTGCTTCGATTAAAATCGTTGCACATTTAATAATTGAAAAATAAAAAAAAACATGTAACCTTGAAAAATATACATCGTAAAAAGCGTCAATAATTCTTACACGAAAATTAATCATTTTGTATTTAAAACAATCGAGAATAATTTTGTAAAACAATTTTTTTTTTTAATTATATCATTCAACACTAATATAACAATAATATCGTTGAAAATGTTATATCGATATCGAATAAAATGAAACACCTTGTAGATTTACACAGATTTTGTACACACATCTTTTAAGAGAGTTGCGTGTGGTGTCAGGAAAGAAAAGAGATGGTTATATGAGAGTGAGAAAGAGTAACACAGAGAGAGGGGAAAATACGCGCGTGCGTATGCGCGGAGGAGGGAAGAGTACACTCGGATCCTTGAGTAAAAAAGAGATGGATAGATACAAGGAGAGTGAGAAAGTGTGTACAAGAGAAAGAGAGAAGAGTAGAGTGGAAAGAGGAGGAGGAAAGAAGACGAGAGGAACGAAGGAGAGCTGGCAGCTGTTGGGCGCGTGCGGCGTCGAACCTTTTAAGGCGCGATCACCGGACGCCCGGCGTCGCAACGGCCCTCCCCCCCGTCTCCCACCTACCCCCCATCCATCCAAAGCAACACTAACCTCCCTCCTCCTCTTCCTCTTCTTCATCCTCCTTCTCCTTCTCCTTCTCCTCCTCCTCCTCCTCCTCATCCTTCTTCTTCTTCTTCTTCTTCTTCTTCCACCATCGCGACACCTTCTTACAAGTACACTCACTCAGTCAGTCGTCTCCACGAAATCTACGAAATCTCATTTTTCTCTTCCTTTTCTTTTTTTTTGTATTTTTTCGTTTTCTTTCTTTTAAATTTGTCTCTTTCATTTTCATTTTGTTTATTTGTTTGTTTGTTTGTTTTATTTATTTAGATGGATTAGATGAGTAGAAAAGTATTCATCTATTTTTCTCTTAGAACCTTCGTTGGATACACGTGGTGTTCCCGTTAAAGGCGCCGCTTCTGCCAGGGGGATTCACCCTGTTGGCTCGTAGCATGACTTACTCCTACGTGTTTTTAAATTACTTCAATGTATACAGGGTTGCATTCGAAAGGAACTACTCGACCATGTCTGACTACCTTTTACTACTTCCAATTGTATAAAACACTTTTCATTTTTATTCTTGTCTCTATGTTTTTTCTTATAATAATATTATATTTACACAAGTCTATTTTAGAGTATGTATTATACTAATATTATTTATATATAATTATATAATATTTCTTTAAGAATCATCTTCATGTCAAATTTATTCCTTAATATCTCATCCTTCGATTTCAAACTATATATTAGATATAAAAATGTGTGATAATAAGTAAAATAAAGATTATTATTGCAAATTATATCAACAACTAGCCAAATAATAATAATAAAAGACAGAAAAAATTATACCTCTTTGTATCTACTTCATTGCAATCTTCATACTTTAAACCCACGTAAAAAAAAAAAGGAGAAAAGAAACAAAAAATAAATACAACTAAAATAAAATATTTGTTTTTTACATTACGAAACGCAAACGAACTTTGTTTAAGAGAGTAATATGGGGGTAGGGGGAGGGGGAGGGAGCATACTCACGAGTTCGCAATGGCAATGGAAGCTGCGTATGAATCTTCAAACTAATTTTTTATTTTGTTTTCTTACTCCGCGACCAGTCTACACTCACGTGTTCATAAATATGTGTTAGCGTGTTTGTGAAAGAAGCACGTAACGCCAGTTTCGAATTACACACGATCCCCTTATCTATCTCTCTCTCTCTCTCTCTCTCTCTCTCTCTCTCTTTTTTCTTCTTCTTCTTTCTTTACTTAACATCGTTATACGACTCGTCAGCTGACCGGTAACGAAGATTCTCCTTTCTCTCTCTCTCTTTCTCGTATCGATTCGCAAAAGGTCGCGTTACGTGTTGCAAACGCCTTGATTTCATTCTTTCTTTCTTTCTTTTTTTCCTCGCTCAATCTTTCGTTAATCTCGAATTTTTCCTCGTCACATTCCTTCAAGTCTTCGCATACTTTCTCAACAATTGCGACAAATCTATTAAAATAAAAAATGATACTCCTAATCGTTCTATTTTTCTTCATGCAATTCTTAACATTCTTTTATTCAGGTTTTCTTCATAAAGTAAATATACCTTCGTGTGAAATCATTTTATGCTTGAGTTTAACGAAGGATATAACCAAATGTCATTAATATCTATCTCTAGGACACGAAATATCGGTATTAAAATAATTATCCTAATCATACGATTTATCTTTGAACAATTCATAATATTTTTCCCTTGTTCCAGTATAAAAAAAAAAAAAACGATTAAAAAAATGTAAAAATTACACTCTCATATAAAATAATATTCTATGCGCGGTTATGTTAACGAAGGGATATAGAAGAAAATTTGTTCAAAGTAGATACTACGAGCTGATCGATCTCTCAAACACGAAATTTCGAAGGTATATAATGGCGAACGAATTCTTCCTAGCGTATCTTGAATAGTGTAAAGCTGTAAAGCACAAAGCTCTGCATATACCTACACATATAAATATACAAAAGTAGAGTGTGTAAATGTATATGTGTGTATATATACCATGTGTTTGTCTACGCGAATAAGCGATGGTGTTCGTGCATATGTGTGTGTATATATCTATGTATGGGTAGAAGCAAATCAGCGGCGTAATCACTTAAGAGCTTAACTCTTCCATTCTCGAAGTTAGCCGAGTAACATGGTGTTGCTAATGAGAGATCCTGTGGCATCTCTCATCTCCGTAATGACGACACCAAAATACATTACCCAAAGTTCGCGATTTAACTCAAGATCAACGAAATCGAATTATTCCAGAAAATAGATTTAAAATATTATCCTTTCCCTCTAATTGTTCCACTAACATAAAACATTCTCTCTCTTTTTCTCTCTCTCCCTCTCTCTCTAATTTTATCAAAACTTAACGAGATCAATGGTCAAATAAAATCCAAAGATTTTGTAATTCGAAAAAATTTAAATGACGACGTTTTTAACACGAATACTTTTCGTCGGAATTTATTTTCATTCTTACGCCAATGCACAACGTTGATACACAAGGCGGACAAAGATAACCTAATAATCGCAAACTATATCTTCTTCTTCTCTTTCTCTTTCGTTTCGTTGTCGAATTTTGAGGATTTTTTATTTACCAAAGAAAAAAAAAAATAAAGAAAAAAGAAATGTCGAAAATAAAATAATATCGCACGACATTAGCAGAACGATGAAAGATCATCCTCGTTCGATGCATTATAAAACGACTGAAATACAACAAAAAAAAGAAGCGCAAAAAAGAAAATCCGAGAAGACAATTGGATAAAATTAAAAAACCCTTGGACCGTTAATTATTAACAAGATAGAATATCACATTCGTACGTAAAACCAAGTTTACGAACGAACTCTCATTTAACGTCCCACAGTTAAATTGAATTATACGAAATGATGATAAAAAAAAAAAAGAAAGAAAAAAAGAGAGAGAGAGAAAGACAAAAAAAAATACAATTAATTATTTAACCTTTTTAAGCACGTATAATTAAATCCCTCGTATAAAAATTGGACAAAAAAAAGAAAATTGTTTCGATCAATAAACGAAAAAAAAAATTATATTTCTTAAATGTGAAAATTAATTAGAACGATAAAAAAAGGATAAAAATAGGGAATAAAGGAGAGAGAGAGATGGAGAACGGAAGGTAGCAAAAGTTGGCTTAACAGGTACATAGAACGCACCTAACGTGAGAACTATAGCTATGACTTCGTTCCTTGATAGCTACGTAGACACGGGTGTTAGGTATATGTCGTACATGGTAGAGAAAAGGTGTATCATGCATGCGCTCGGCGTGCAGGTAAAAGAAACGTCGTCATGGAAACGACCATGGCCATCCTCAATCAATACGCGATAGGGTGTCGGTTCGGTTTGTGACGCAGGCGAGAAGGCCCACGTGGTCCTATCGGCCACGTGCGAGGCCTCGAGATTTTATTACATTCGTATATGTTTAACCCTTTATATATACACTTTATCCTTTTCTCTATTTTTTATTTTCTTTCTTTTACCCCACCCTTTGCTAAGTATTGGTTATGTTTAATACATTGATATGAATTAATATAGTATAGTATATAGAAATTATTTTATAAATTTAACTAACATACTTATTGTTAATGTGTGTATAGAAATATTATAAGTATTGCAAGCATAATTTGTACCTAATTTATTTTACTTTTTTGTTATTTTTAATTTTATATATAATTATAAGTTTTAAAAAAGAAAAAAAGAGAAACCTGAACAAATAACACGAAACTTTCACGTGAACGAAAAAAATTAAATGTTTCGTTATTAAATATATGCATTTATGCATTCTTAATTCCTGTCTCGCAATTAGATCTCTCAAAATAAAACTATTACAAGCTAAACATTTTACAAATGACAAACATTCGCCACGCGAATCATGAAATTGGAAATAACATTTCATTGGCCATTTAAAGAATACATTTTTCTTATGGCAATGATTTTCTCTTTAATCGCTGTCACTGTACCATATTTTAATGGAAATCTATACACACACTTCAAATGTAATCCCGGCGTGCATAAAATTGTTGCATTCTCTCGTGACAGGAAAAGAAGAAGTAAAAGAAGGAAGAAGAAGAAGAAGAAGAAGAAGGAGAAGGAGAAAGAAAAAAAAAAAGGTCACGCATAAGGATCGGTGAAAGCGAAAGAAATTTCTGCGGAGAACAAAGTTGTTCAGGAATGTCGAAGAATTTTCTATAATCTTTCTACCTCATTCCTTTTTTACAAAAATTCTATTCTAAACTACATCCTATCCTACAATTATTATTACTACTACTACTACTAATACTACTACTAACTAACCAACATTATCGCGATACATTGATATAATAAATTGACGAACGTGCTATAGAAAAAATTGGTCACGCAAAAGTCTACTCAACAAGAAGAAATAAAGAATTACTCGCGACCATATTCCGAGTAGAAATTCATCAAAGATCATAGAACAACGTAAAAGATCATCTAACGACTTGCAAAAAAAAAAAGAATAATTGTAAAAAATAAAGAGAACACGTATATTTTTCTCCAAAATTAATGTGTGCAAAAAGCGATTTATTATCGAAGAAAATATCCAAAAATCGATTAACAGAACCGTGCATAAAATAATCAAAAATCATATATAAGAGACAAAAACGTATTCATATATACATGTGTATATATGTGTTCGTGAATATCGTTGATTATCTTTAACCAACAAATTAATTCGTATAATAATCAATCTATTATCTAACAACGAATTCCAAAAATTATTTTAAGGAACGGTAAATAAAATTAAAAAAAAAATAATACAAAAGTATCGTACGCGTGCGTGGGTATGTATGTATGCCTTCATGGATGTCATTGAATATCTAACAAATTGATGATTTATTCGAGTGTCAAAGAATCGGATAATAAACGAGGGAAAGAATATGAGAATTTCTGAAAGATAGAAAAAGAGAGAGAGAGACAGAGTGGGGTTGTTGAAAAAGGACAAAGACAAAAAAAAAGGGAGAAAAAAGATGGGACGATTCCACGCATATTGTAGTATCAAAGTTCTCTTTTTTCTCTCTCTCTTTCTCTCTCTCTATCTCTCGTTGTATTAAAAAAGAGAAAGAAGGAGAGAACCACCTACGTCGAACGCTTTTATAAGACAAGCGATGCGAACGATGTACGTACGCTTCATAGCGATGATGATACCCACGTGCGTTTTACACGTGAAAGAGGGATGAAAAACTGATCGGATTTGCACGGACCAAGTGGAAGGGCTTACGTCAATGGCGACCTGATATGCTCCTGTCTCCAAAGAAAAAGATTGAAACAAGATAGATAGATAGATAGATAGAAGGATGGATGGATGGATGGATGGATAGAGAGAGGAAGAGAGAGAGAGGGAGTTACCTTTAACGAAGGTAGAAAGAAAATCCTAAGAGAAATAAAAATCAAGAAAGAAAAAAAACAAGAAAATATCCTCTTGGTATTTTGTTTTTCATTCATTTTTCCATCTAACACACCATATCATCTCTTTTCGTTTTTCTTTTAACTATTTTCCCACTTTTATATCGATCTATCCATCTATCTCTGTTTATTTGTCTTTTTCTCTTTTTGAAAACAGTAGAATTTGAAAAAGGTGTTGGTATCATTAGATAGTTTTTGAGGTGAAAAGAGGTCGAAAGGTCGGCGAGGTCCACGTTGAAACCTGACCTTTTTCCCGAGATCTGATTCTACTTTGAGAGAGAAAGAGAGAAAGAGAGAGAGAGAGAGAGAGAGAGAGAGAGAGAATGAAGAGAAAAAAAAGAGAATGCGAGAAAGAAAGAGATAACGATCGATATATCGTCGATCTAATGGCACCTTCGACTTTCTAACTGTCAGAATGTATTTTTATCTATGCGTGTGTGTGTGTGTGTGATTTTTCTTCCAATGCTTGTTACGTCTTATTAATAAATGAAAAAACACTTATATGTATGTGTATAATGCAAATAAAAATTATTCGATTAGTAAAGTTTTGAGAATAAGAAGAGAAAAGAAGGAAAAAGAATTCAAGAAAAGAGAAAAGAATTAAATAAAAAAAAGTTTTTAATGCAATTTCCCGATCACGATCTCTTTCACAGTGTTGCCCGGATACTCTCCTAATGCATTTACATTTCTCTTATTAGGGATCTATCTAGATCGGTAGACCAAAAATATCTTTACTAACGTTCAATTATTAAACCGAGCGTCAGAATTTCAAAGTAACTTCCAGCCAAATTGGTCAATACTCCGACCTATATAAAAATATTGTATGTCCTGTTGAGAGAACGTTTATTAGAGACCTTCCTCCCCCTTATCTTTCTCATCCTTTTCTTCACCCTTCTTCTCCTCCTTCTCCACCTCTTCCTCTTACTCCTTCCCTTCATCATCCTTTCGAAGAAATTGTAACAAATATAAACTTGCTTGCTTATCACTCCTTGAGAAACGATTATGAAATATGTATGGAGTATAAATGTTTGATCATTTGTCCTTGCTTATATTCATTTCTTTCTCGCATCAGCCCAATTCTTGCCTCGCCATTCTAAATCACGATCATCGATCCTTGGATTTTAAAATTCGACTTGAGCTCGAGAGTGTTTACCGTTTAAAAAATATTTAACCGACGAGAGAACAAAAAAAAAAAGAAAAAGAAAAATATAAAATTCCACCAATTTGAATTTTATATCCCTGTCTCTCGATCACAGTTTCCAACGAAAATCTCGACGCGAATCTGGACATTTATTTTCCTTTTTTCTTCCTTTATCGACGTGAACTCATTACCGTTACCTATTTGTTTGTTTTCTTTTTTTTGATTTAAAAAGAAAAAGAAAAATTATAAAGAAGAGAATAATAAAATGTCCGCTTGATTTTTCTTCGATAAGAAATATCGGATAAACAAAAGGAAAGGAAAAGAAATTGTTATGATAAAAGTTTTCTCTTAATTTTCACAAGATACGAATATTAATAATCGTCGCGTAACGTTCATATCGTGAAAGAAATTAGTAATCTCTCTTGTCTTTTTAAATTTAACGCCGAATATTCTTGGAAAGAAAAAAAAAAAAGAAAAGAAGTCGTAACTTATCCTTGATTCTCGCGAAACAATTTCTTAGATTCGTTATCTCGATTTATCTTTCCCTCTAAAAATTGAATTAGAAGAAGGTACTTGTTCACGTATCGTTTCGAGATCATAATCTATTTCTACATCGATTAATATCTCGAAAGGGAAAGCAGTAATAAATTAATCTCGATGAACTTTTTCGATCGATTTGTTGTAAAAATTTGTTTTCTTGCGATAAAAAAGAATAAATTAAATTGCAAAGAAAATAACACACACACAAATCAAAAATTAATTAAATAAAAATAAAATCGATTGTTAATCATTTGAAAAGATTTTCCTTTCGAGAAAAAAAAAAAAGAAAATAAGAAAAGAACTTGCATGTAAATAGAAAAATACAAGTACCGGGTTGAGAAAGAAATTCGCTACCTGAAATGATAATTGAAATTCTCATTCGCGTGTCATTCGTCAGTTCTCCTCTCTTTATCTCTCTCTCTTTCGCATATACATAAGAGAGTTGGTTTCAGGCGTGAAACGAGCTTCGAAGAGATGGGCGTGTTTCACGTGCGAAACTTCCAACCCACCGTTGCTGCTGCTCCCTTTTTACGGATGCATTAGCACGAAAAGGGGCTATTTTTTAAATGTACCTGCGTAATATACGTAACACACCGCGAAACGTTTCCTACGATTTTCCTTCTTTCATTATTCTTACATTTTTTTGGCCGAAGCGCAAAAACGAATAAATTTTGCATGAAAATTATCTTAAACGGGTGAAACAAGAAACGAATTAACATAACGCGATTTACTCGAACGATAACATCAAACTTATGCGAATGTATGTATGTGTATATAAATACGTTTATGTACATTTCTTACTGTTTGTATTAGCACGTGTATGTGTGCGTGCGTGTGTCTGCATGTAAGAAAGAAGTAATCCAAGAGAGTCATATGAAATTTGTCTTCGCATTAGTTGCGACTTGCATAACGTTTCCAAAACGTATGACGTCAGCACTTCCAGTGTGTATTCCTGAGAAGATTATCGATGAAACCATTCTCTCTCTTTCTATCTCTCTTACTCTCTCATACTAACACTAACTTACACACTCCTTTCGTTACCTCTATCTATCCATCTATCTCCCTATCTCTCTTACACATTCTCTCTTTCTCTTTCTAACTTAGGCTCTCAGGTGGATCGATGTCGAGACCGCGACGTTGCAGTTTCTTCCTAGAATTTTTATGAAGTCAAACCTTTTTTCGGCTTTCCAATCGAAAATATATGCAAGTCGAAAAGAAACGAGAGAGAAACGAGCGAAAGAAGATCCTTCCGAGATCTACAAGACACGCAACTATTATTTTCAAAAGCAAAAAAAATGTCACCGCGATTGAAAATTCTAGTTAGCCGCATGGGATACATACATACAACTTTTACGCGCGTACTCGTTTTTCTTTCGATCATTTTACATACGACAGCTTTCGGAAATTCACGAATATTTAAAAGGCCCCATCAACGACCGTTATCTCTCTCATACCTCGTAACAGATAACAAAAAATTAGGAAGGAGGAAGGGGAAATAAAATCAAGTTAATCGAGTTATTATCTAAATACCGCTCCCGGGGTCTTGCAAAATCGGTACGAGTTTGTTATTTTTTTCTATTTCTCTCTCTCTCTCTCTCTCTCTTTTATTTCTTTTTTTTTTTGGAACGATCCAAATTTCATCGACCATTTTCGCAAATTATTTCTACGTATAAATGTAATTTTGAAGATTATAAATTGAATATATTCAAAGATTTTTGTTATACAAATAACAATATGTACGCTACATGAGAGACAAATGATTTCCAATTCTAATGATTTTAGAGATCTTTATAAATCTCTTCTAAAACTAAAAACATTCAAAATAATTTCTGGATGATTTCAATATCGTGAAATTGCCAAGTAAATGGTATTGTCAGAAAACGTAAAGAATTGATATAAATATACAGTATATCTACTATTATTACGTTACATGAGAGGAAAAATACAAGAAAAACTTACGCCATTCTATTGGATATTCATTTGCCTTTCATTTTGTATAAAGCGCGTATTGTAATATTACGAATGTTCCGCATGCCATGAATAAAATGAAGGGAAACTTAGTTTTGTATTGTCGACGAACGTGAAGAAGGAAAAAAGAAAAAAATATATGCAGAAAGAAAGAAAGGGAGAGAGAGAGAAAAAGAGAAAGAGAAAGAGAAAGAAAGAGAGAGAGAAAAAGAAAGAGAGAGAGAGAAAGAGAAAGAAAGAGAGAAAAAAGAAGAAGAGAAGAAAAAAATCAAACTACTCCTACGTAATTTCGTATAGAATACTTTCCCGCATTTTGTGAGACTTCAAATGCATGCAATAAAATATAATAAAATAAAACAAAAGGAAAGACAGAAATTTCAGATATATTCCAAACGAATATTTGTAAAGAAAAAAAAGAAAAAAAGAGAGAATAATATAATGATATAACAAAAATGCATATCTCGTAATATCATTCAACCGGTGTCGTGGAACGTAGAAAGTAATTAAACGCAATTTACGATAGGTTTAAAACTTTTTTCTTCAAAAAGATAATAATGATCTTCAATGAGAATTCCGATAAAATCGTCTCTTTTTTTATTCATTTATTTCTCCTTCTTTTTCTTTCAATTACAACGATTTATGCCATCGAATGATCTCGGAATGGAGCGTAGCCCATTCTGAGCGTATGGTGTCAGGCATTTTCTATGAATGAAAGAAGTCAACGTTTAGGTCATACGTATTAGATGTTCATTTCAATTTACATATGTTTCAAAGAAGACCCCACATTGTGTGTATTGTGCTATGAGGTCACGGCATTGCGCGAGATAAGTACTATTATCATAATTATTATTATTATTATTATTATTATTATTATTATTATTATTATTATTATTATTATTATTATTATTGTGTTGTTGTTGTAAATGCACGTAACGCGGGCGTGTTGGTCTAGGCTCCTCTCTTCTTATTTCTTTCTTTTTTTGTTAAAAATCTAACGATAAAAACCGACAGTCTGATAAGATTGCCCAAACAAGCGAACATAAGAGGCTTAAAGAATTTTCTAGCATAAACTCTTGCGCGTGTATAATATAATATACATCATACGTGCACGGATGTTTTTATATATGTACTACTAAAGAACAACTTTCCATAACCGAAAAATGTTTAACGTGGGAAGAAATCATGGGAGCATATTTTTCAATCGATCGACCGATCGATCTTCTTCTTCTTCTTCTTATTGTTAGAACGGATGTCATTCGATCTTTAAAATATGACAGAAGTCTCACATCACTTTAGTGATAAGATTATAAAAGGTACGCACGTATCATGCATATATGTATGCGTATATGTGCATATGCGTGTGTGTATGTGTTACGTGTGAAGAAATTAAAAGAAAATTTTTTAAAATTAAAATTGCAAATACATCTATGATTACAATCGTTGAATGTAAATAAATGAATTGACGAAGTGCCTTGAATTTTACTAATTTAAACTTAATCATTAAGGTATATAAAAAAAAAAATATATATATATATATATATATATTTTGTTTAAATATTAAAAGCAGTTTACTTGCAATTATCTTCTTCGCAAATGAAATTCTTTTTTATAGTCCTCTCTTTCTTCCTAATATCTAACGTTCTATCTAACGTCTGAATAATTTTTTCGCACGTGCAATTCGTTGAAATTAACTGCGTAACTTCAAGACATTTCAAAATGTTTATATTATAACTTATATTGAAACTTTCTGTAATACCGATGCAGTTTAACCCGCACGAGATTAGTTACCGACAGATGGCAGTATCTCATAAAATCTGCTCCACATTGCACATATTATGTTTTTGTTTTCTTTCAACTTTCCCTCAACATAATTAAAAGAACTTTGATGCTTTATTTTACTTATAAATTATAATTAGAGTTTAGAGAACATTGATGTATTCTATTTGATGAGATGACACTTGTTTCTGTAATGAAAAATCTCTATGAAATGTATCGCAATTAATTGATGTAATCATACGTATTCTTAACTCAATGCGTATACTTTTAATATATAGAATATAAAATAGATTAAATAGTATAGTAAATAGTATTATAAATATTGTTACAATACATTTTGCAAAGATTTTAGATTCGATGAGATGATACTTATTTCTGTAATGCAAAATCTTTACAAAATGTATTCCAATTAGTCCATGCAACCATGCATATTCTTAATTCTATGTGTATACTTCTAATAAATATAATATAAAATACATTAAATGTTAGATAATACTATAAATGTTATTACAATACATTTTGCAAGGATTTCAAATATGAAAATTATACATAAACAAACAAAATATATTAGATTATTATATGATAAATATCTTGCGTTATCAATAATGTTTCTACGTATGTTAAAGAACACAATTCTAATGTAAGGAATTAAATACTAAAGTTAAACGACAAATACAAAAAAACATTCTCCACAAATTTGATTATTTTAATAGAAGAAACTTTAATCTTTGTATGCATCACAAAGCGCTGGATATTATTTGGCAAAGCGATAGTATTAAAGCTATATTTCAAAGTGACCTAAGTACGAATACTTTGTATAACTAAATCTAACCATAAGTAACAACTTTCCATTACAAATCTCATACAATCTTTCATCGCTGACCATCTTACATTCTCAATAAACCTTAAAATTAAATGAATAGAAGAAAGTATCGCCATAAAACACCAACAGCTAAAACAAATATATGAATCTGAAATAGATGAAAGAAAATTAAATGTAACATTAAAAAAAACAATCCTATGATAAAAAATCCATTTTATGGACTATCCTCTTTTAACTCTAAACTTGTAAAATCAATATTACAACTCTTTCTCATTAAAGTTTCCCAATGGTAGACACTAAAAGACACTACAAGATACATTTGATCTTTGTAAAACTAGTTCACATACTACAAAAGTTTCAGTGTTAAATGTTTAGCCAAGATGCATTTTGACGAGCTAATCTCTTTCTTTCTTTTACATATTCCCAATCACTGTCATAAAAATCCACACATACAAACATACAAACAATACAGAAAAGAAACTAGATATACCCAAAAACGTACTTGGCCTCTCTCATTCACCCTAATTTTTTTTGCCTAATCTAAACCGACAAAATCGCACGGTAGCAGGCAAACATTATGGCAACATGCATGTTTAGAAATGCGTGAAGGCTATGTCCCTCACCCTTCCACAGCCCGGATTTATAGCTGTACATGTTATGAACTATAAGACGAGATGACGTTTTTTTTAGAAAAAGGTAAACAGGTGAACAGAGTAAACAACACAGTTTACTTACATTTTGTCACCGACTGGTGGTCCTCCTCTTCCTCCTCCTCCTCCCCCTCCTTCTCCTCGTCGTCGTCTCGGTTTCTTCCGGACGATTTCCCCCTTCGCACCGCTAATTATTTTTGACTTCGCGCAGCAACATTATTTCTTGACGGTTGTATATACACGTACAACATACGCGGAGGGAGGAGGACCGGAGGGCAGCGGGGGATGGTCGAGCGGGTGGCGATGGTGATGATGATGGTGGTGGTGGTGGTGGAAATGTTGCTGGTGGTGGACGATGGGGGGGGGAATCGAGAGGGAAAAAAAGGTCCGAGAGCGAGTTTGATCAAAACCACAATTTTCGTGACGTCATCGGCTCTCGGGCATGCGCAAAAAGATATCGGTGATTTTCCATCGAACCGCGAAAACACGTGCAACCAGTCGACACGCCACTTTTTCTTCTTTTTCTTCTTCTTCCTTTTCGTCGTCGTCGTCGTTGTCTTCTTCTTCTTCTTCTTCTCCACTTTCTGTTCTCTTTCTCTTTCTCTTTCTCTCTCTCTCTCTCTCTCTCTCTGTCGCGCGCTCACTCACTCGTTCACTCAGCCGCTACTCACTCTCTTATTCGCTCTTACTTATTCACACTCCGTTCTTTCGTTCGTATTATCTTTCTCTTTCTCTCTCTTTCTTTTTTTCTTTCTCTCTCGCATTCACTTAATTTTCTTTCGATTGATACACGCGCCTACATTGTTAAGAAACACGTAACATTATCGCATCGAAGCGGTTTGGTCTTCTACAGATTCCAACTGCTATTCGCGAAACCGACAACCAAGACTGCCGACATCCATCCATCCACTCCCACTTGTTAAGTGACGTACACTGACGTCATCGATAGTTTACCTTGAAGCATGACATTGAGTTTCAGGCTGGACAATCTTTTAATACCAAATTTACTACAAACTCACGATGCAGTAACTTTTCGCTTCAACGTTCGAACACGTACTGAGTTATCTATATTTCCAAATATGATTACGAATATATACGAATGTATGTTTATATGACCCTTATTTTAATTTTACAATTAATCTTTTTTATGGCTACGTATGACAGTGTTTATATACGTAACATATAGAGAACGAACTGAACCATTTCGCGATTATTTAATATGTTCCTACGCGAACGCTGATTGGCTGACATAAAATGGAGTATGTTTAGATAATTTGGACGACTTTTATAAATATAATTACTATTTAATTATCGAATTATTGTATTTACTTGATTTTTTTCATTATAGTAATTAATACTCATCTTTTGTTATTTGTATATTACATAATAAAATGCAATTTAAAAAAGGTTAATAAATAGTAGCCAACAATATCGCAGATATGAAAATGCGTGAATCCTATTGGTTTGATTCTTCCCACCAATTTTGTGTCTCATTTAAATGTAATAGCGTTTTTTGACAGCTATCTAATTGCCATTAATTAAATGTTCAAATGTATAACCTAGAATAACAGTTATATTTCACTACAAAATTATGAAATTAAAAATTATTAAAACAAATAAATTTATAAGATAAAATTACATTGTAATTATGTCAAAATGTAAGAAAAATAAATGAGATTTTAATATAAATTCAAATAGTGCATATACATACATAGTTGCATGTGTACCTATATAGTATATTACATACCTTTAAAATGACTCATTTTTTATTTGCAATTAGCATTTTTATCTATCTACGCAATAATTTTGAATGTTGCATTCATTTTACTTCATTGCAATTATCTTTCCTACTATTAAAATGAACATACTACTATTTTATGATAATAGAATTGTATAATATTTTTCAAGTATTAATACAATGATATATTGATTCATCAAATATTGATACAATGATACATTGATTCATCATTATTAATAAAATAATACATTATAAGTATTATAGTAAAATAGTTTTAATATTTAACGTTTTAAGACAAATCTTTACTATTAAGAAACCGTATACTCTTTTGAGTAAATCAAAATAAAAATCTCAAAGAAATGGATACGGGTATAATATTTGTCTTAACTATTTGCATGGTACAAAAAAAACCATCTTTAATCATCTAGCAATAAATTAATTTCTTTTATTAATAGTATTTATCTAAAATTTGCAGTGCTCATAAATACAATGGAAGATAGGACGGAATTTGAAACAGATTCAATTTTTTAAGAGAAATGGCACAAAATCTTTACAAGCTGTTAGGAAAATCTTATTGCTTTGGAGTGTTGCTTGTCGCATGGATTGTATCCTTTGGAGTAGTGCTTGATGAATGGATTGTATCCTTTGGAGTAGAGCTTGACGCATGGATTGTACTCTTTGGAGTAGTGCTTGACGCATGGATTGCACCCTTTAGTGTGGTATTTGATGCATGGATTGTACCCTTTGGAGTCGTAGCTTCTTTGTGATTACTATTTCCTGTTACTTTTTTATCGTTATCTTTCCGTGTAACAGCTGGTTCGTCACTAAGTTCAATTTTAATTGTTTTTTCAGTTGGTTTTTCCAGATTCTTATTTAAAGGTGCTATGATGGTTAATATTCCATCAGGTGATATCTTGGAAGTAATTTTATTGGTCTCTGCTTGATATGGTAACAAATATTTACGAACAAATTGTCTAGAGACGAAACCATCTTTGTCCTTTCTTTCTTCGTGCTGACCCTCAACGATGATGTATCCATCAGCGATTTTGACTTTGATTTCGTTAGGTTTAAATTCTTTTACATCCAAGACGACCTTGAAGTTATGTTCATCAGTGGTTACGCTGGAGGTACGTTTATCCTGTTTCAAAAATTCAAACCATGGTCGGTTAAGCAGAGCATTGGCAAAAGGTGACAATGGATATAAGCCGTTTATTTCAGGAAACAAGGGATCCTCCAAACTGTTATCTATCAGCCTCTGAGGCTGATCTATATCCGTCAACAAAGAAGAGAATAAAAGTGGCAGCAAAAACATAATTATTGTTTTTCTTTTTTTCTTCTTCTTAAATTTATATAATTTATTCTCTTTCTTGTACTTGCTTCTTGTTTGTCTTGAAAACTTTCACTCGCTCTGGATATTTAAACCACGCAAATACCAGCAGTGAATTTTCTCGCTTTTCTTTATTCTTATCTCGTATATATTTTACAACTGAAGGATCGTCCTCATGCACGTCGGTATTTATCTATAACTGCTCTTATCAGTAGTGGGGATAAGAATTTATGGAAATTTCAAGAAACGTCAAAATGCCACGTAAGGGACTCGGAAATCGACGTTTTTTTTTGTATTATACATAAGGAAGTGCGTACCTCTTTTTTTTCTGAAACCAGCATGAAATTGGTTTATCAATCGATGTTGTCTTTGTGTATATGTCGTTTTGTTTTTATTTATTGTTTCTTTTTTTATTTCGATGCATACATTTTCGATCATTTTCTTTGTTTTATTTTTTATGCATCGTTAACTTCGTAATCGCTCGCATTAGTTATGTCAAGGAAACAAAATTTAAATGTTTTATATCTCATACGAAACTGACTTATCATTTGTTATTTAAAATTCTATTTTTAAAAATGAATTTTAATTTTGCTTCGTTCCCTCAATTTTTAATGAACTTTTTTGTAAATTAAAATTTAAAGTTGCTAGGATTTTTGTATGGAACGTGCAAAAATTTAATTATTTATATTATTCGTGCTATTTTATTATTAAAATTAATTTAATATGATATATGTTTGTGTATACGTAAAAAAAAAATTTGTAATTTAACTGGGAAATAAAGAAAGAAATAAGTCATATACACGTATTTTCATGCATCTGTTTAAACTTATTTTGTGTAACAATGCTGTTGACTCACTCATAGTATGATGAAATTTTTTCCTCTATTTTTAAAAAGAGGAGTCAGTTATTTACAAAATTATGCGTAATTTTCAATAAACGTTCTTCGGACATTTTTTTACATTGTTTAAAAACCAAAGCTATATTACTAATTATAGTTTTCATTTACGTTTTTAAAATATTCCATACAAGTAGATGTCCCAGTTATTATTTTTAGGTTCTAAATTTAAACGTAAGACGTGTTCGTGAACGAAAAATTGTTTTATGTTTCAACATTTTGTATAATAAAGAAAAAGAAAGAATTTAAAATTATGCGACGCTAGAAATTAGTGTTTAATCGATTGATAATCTACTGACAATGAGTCAAAATAACTGTTTACATAAAAAATGATCCAATTAAAATCTTTTTACGTGGCCAAAATCATTCTGATGTTATCGATTCGAATTGTTATTACGTGGTTTTCACATTTTGATATATAATACCTAATTTCAAACTAGCTGACGTGTCTTATTGTTAGTACGTCTAATCCAGATAATCATTACGAGAAAAAGAATTTCTTCGTGATTTGTAAAAACAGAAAATATATAAACATATGTATAAACAAATCGGGGGGTTTTCTGTTCTTAGAAATTGCATTTAAATAAAAAAAAAACAAGTTCTATTTTATAAATTGCTAAAATAAATTATTAAAATATTTGGGATAATTAAAACTACAAAAAAAACAAATGATGAATCTCATAAAATGTAATCAAATTTCATTATTTTGAATGAACGAACTTTGAAATACGCTAACAATAAAATTATTTATACATTCTGTAAAGACCGCCTTTGAAATCGTTCGAGGTAAACATTCTAATCTTCTAATCGTCTGAATCCATTCTCTGAATTATTCTAAATTCATAAATAACGCATATATAAATACTTAACATATGTATTGTCTCGGGAACGTTCTCTTTCGTTTACATATCAAATATTCGAAAAATCTCGATAATTCAAAACTTCACATATATATATAAATACTTATTTATTTCTTTTTCTTCTTCCATTTACAATGTTAAATTCTCTTTTTCTTGCATTTTGCGATTTACTGTCCTAACATTAATATTAATTCAACCTATTTAATATCGAGTTCATTTAATTTATATTCTTAATATAAACAAAATTCACATAACTATCATTAATATAAAACTATCTCAAAAAAAATTCTTAATTAAATTAATTATTAAAGTAGAAAAACACAAAAACAAACATTACGTATTAAATTTCGATTAAAAATTTAACAAATTTGTACTTATTTGAACAAAATTATGTAGAAGTACGTTTTCAAAGGTCAAGGCTATGCGTGCAGTCACGTCAATCGTGAGAAATCGTTGGTACGTTTCGTTGAAGAGACGAGTCTCGTTTTACAAAATGATCGGGAGAGAAAGAGGAGAGAGAGGAGGAGAGGTCGAGAATGATCGAGAGTAAGAAAGAATAAAGATACAACAACGGTCAACGTACTCTTTGAAGCTTCGAGACATAACACATGGACGAATGCGTCGACGCAATGAAAACTTTCCGTCTGATCACCGCCTACTATCAATTTTCAAATTGCGATTTCAATACGTTTGTTTATATAAATAATATGAAAGTTTATTCAAAAGAATACGTGAGAGTTTTTGGAAAAGAAATTGCATCATGCTTTATTCATTTTTCTCAATCTATTTTATCCTAAAAATAAATTGTGTTTTCTTGCATATACAATAAAAAAAGTTCATTTGAAGCTATTCCTATACATGAGACATTTTTTAAATTAATTACATCGTTTTTTTATTTTTATAAATATTTTTTTACCATAAAAATAAATAATAATCAAGATAGCAACATCTGCAAGAAAATTTAAATAAAAAATATGATTTGTTAGAGAAAATTAATATTAACTAATTGTAGAAATATCTTGCATCTTGTTTTTATTTATTTTTAATACGTCGAATGTGAATTGATAACAAACGTTGTTTATACCGTACGTTTATCTAATCAGAAACGAGAATATTGGAAGAATTTTCATGAGAATTATTGTTTCTCTGTAAACTGTATTTATTTTTTCGCTAAAACTTTACGTCGTATTTTTCGATGTTTTATTAATGAATCTTATTAATTATTAATTTGATATCGTATGTATTTATGCATATCCATTGCTTATGTATTGTCGTGTATTTGAAAATAACCACGGCTGATGCACTTCAACATTTTCTCTTACGTTGACGTTCTATTTTAAAAACTTGAAACACGTTTTATTAATGTAACGACACGTAAGATGGTTACGTTCATTTTCTAATTAGTTGCATTTATTTCTCTCCATAATACAAAATTTTAAATATTCGTTAAAAAAAATCCACAGAATCTTATATCATTTTAAAAAAATTACAAAATTTCATTTAAAAATTGTATATAAATGTTTCTAAGCAACCAAATGTAGGAAAATATTAAGCAAACGAGTTCTGCATTGACATCAATTAAAAAGATAAGAAAAGAATATTTTTGTATATCAAGCAGAATGTTCTGAACAATTATGAGACCTTGAAACATTTTTATGTACGAACATACCTTGAAAATGATTAAATAAACAAGTCTCTTCATTGATTTACATCATAAATACAAAAAAAAAGGAAAGAAAATTGTTTTGATACGTTTTAGAAAGAAAAAAGACATGCGTGTATTGTCTCGAAATTTCGATAGAAGACTCGAATAATCTTTCAGCGCGTCACCTCATTTCGAACGGATATAAAAGCACGCCACCAAGATACCTAGACTCAGTTAACGTGCAACTAACAACGAGTAAACTTTATAAGCAAAAATTAAACTATCAACGCAGTGTTCAGAGGTTTTAAAATCCAATTTGAAAACATTAAAGAAGGAAACGTTTTGAATAAAAACATAGATGAGAATAAGAATGTCACTGATACCAAGATTATTTTCACATTGGTGGGAGACATTGGAACAACCACATAGATTATGGGGTCAACGTTTTGGTATGGGAATCCATCCAGAAGAATTTTTCCAACCATCCGTGTTAAACCGATTGGAGAATAGAAGATTGTCACCACTATTAGCATCATCACCATCGTTTTACAATTATTATCGACCATGGGCTGATCTAGTACGTGACGAAGATACCAGTGGTTGGTCTGTCGTTAAAAATGACAAGGATAAATTTCACGTAACTTTAGATGTTCAACAATTTAAGCCTGATGAGATTAACGTCAAAATTGTCGATAATTACATCATAGTTGAAGGTAAGAATCAATGTTGCATTCATTTTAATTCAAATGCAATAAACCAACGTTGTTGAAAATTAAAGTTACTTACCTGATTAAATGAATTTTGATTTTTAATTTGATTAAATTTGCAATTATTTTTTATATTGTTAAACAGGCAAACACGAAGAAAAAGAAGATGAACACGGTATCATTTCGAGACAGTTTGTTCGAAAATATTTAATACCTGACCAATGTGATCCTGAAAAAGCAACAAGTTCCTTATCATCTGATGGTGTCCTCACGATAACAGCACCTAGGAAACCAGAGGCTATTGAAGAAAAGAAGGAACGAACTATTAAAATCGAACATACTGGAAAAACAGCTTTGGAAAAGGAAGAGGAGAAGAAGGCTGCTGTTGAACAATGAACAAAAAATATAATTTAATTAATATTTTATCCTACGATCACTATCATTCATTTCTTTTTGTATTACATTTATACATTATCATACATATTATTTTTTATTAGTTATTATTATTAATGATCTATTAGTAATAATATTTTGTAGTACCTGTATTTTAATAGAATATTTTTAATAATACAAATTTGTTATCTATTTGAAATCGACTTCTTGCATAAAACAAATCCTTCTCGTACCCACAAATTATACAGATAATTGGCAGAATTGATTAGATCGTACGATGATCGTGCTATAATTGCTCTAAAATTACTTCGAACCTACGTAAACATCTAATTATGAAATTTCGTGATTTATGGAATAAGATTACGTTGCAAGAATGATAGAAATTGCTGATGATTGCAACTAATATTCGAATTCAATTGTAATAGAAAAAAAAAATAATTGGTTTTTTATTGAAATATTTTTTTATTTCGAACAGTAATTCGACTTTGAAATCGCTTATTATATAATTAGATACTTTTTATGTAACTTCTCTGTAAAAAAAAAAAAACATACAATTTATACTTTGTATTGAAGTATGAATTTCAAAATAGAAATTTTTATATGACATTACAAAATATTATAAATGAAATTGCAATTTTTTGTTTTCATACGAGCAAAGATTTTACTCTGTAATATTTTATTAAGAATTAAATTTTGCTTTGGTTTTATTATTTTTATTCGTATAAGTTTGTGGGTTAAATTATTTCAAACTATTTTTAGATGTTGACAAAACCAAAAATACCAAAAGACTATGCGAATTAAGCTGTTATTTTGATCTGCTACCGTCATTGTTTACGCCGTATCGCTTGTTACCACCGGCAACGCATTTATATTCTGTATCAAATTTTGTTTCGTGATATTAAATTTAATCGATAAATATCTTTCAAAGACAAGTAATTTTATGAATTTTCTTAATCTTTTCCAAGCTTTTATCTAATATTTTTTAATGCTCAATATTTCTATTAACAAATAAATGAAAATGAACAAATTCAAATTCCTACGATTCATTGAACAAATTTATTTAAATATAGGAAAATAAAAAATATGAAAAATACGAATTTTCCACAAATAGTTGAATTTTTATGTTAAACATTATTTCATTTCTAAAATAAATGAATTGTATCTTTGAAATTTTAATTTGAAGGAAAAACAACGCAGATTGACAAGACTTTTGGATTAATGCAATAAAATACGTGTATTTATTAAATTATAAAAAGAAACAATATTTTTTAAATATGTTTAGAATATTCTTTGTTATAAAGAACACATTACGAAGAAAAAAGAACACTAAACACACTTAGTCGTAACTCTTAAATACTAATATTAAGAAATGAAATGTTTGGTTTATTTAACTGCTAACATTGTCCTAATATAAATGTGCAAATGACATTGTATTGGATAGAGATATTATGTATACAATAATTGTTCTACAATATTATATACCAGCATTTCAAATGTAGCAGTTATAATAAGTTTATAAGTGTAAGTATAAATGTTGTATTATCTTGTGTATAATATTATCTTAACTCTAATGAGATATAATATATGAGGAACTATTATTAATTATTATGAAATGGTAAAGTAAAAATTATTAAGAGAAGAATGATCAAGAAAAAGTAAATAAGAAATGTCAATATTAGTCCAATATTCTCTCTCTGATTTTACTTCTTTAAGAGAAGAAAATACTTTTACTTATTTTCTTCCTCCTTGTTCTCCACCTCTTCCTGTTTCTTCTGAGCCTTCTGGGACTGGACTGCAGGTCTTCCAGTATGTTCGATCTTGATGGTTCTTTCATTGTCCACCTTTTGTTGTTCCTTTCTCGGAGCAGTGATAGTCAAAATACCATCGGAAGACAATTTCGATGTAACCTCATCGATCTCACATTGTTCTGGAATCATATATTTCCGAACAAATTGTCTCGAGATCCATCCGTGCTCGTCACGTTTTTCTTCGTGTTTAGCCGTAACTACGACAAATCTGTCAACAACTTTAACGTCGATCTCATTCGGTTGGAATTGTTGAACGTCCAAGACAACTTGAAATTTGTCTTTGTCAGCGTTAACCACCGATGATCCGTTATCTTTCTGACGAATCATTTCAGCCCATGGACGATAATAACCCATCGGGCATCTTTCTCTCGGTCTGAGCAATTCCATTCTGCTCGGAATGGCCACCAGTTGATCAGGTGTCAATGCCAGACCAAAATTTTGATCCAAAAGACGATGTGGTCGTTCCAAATCCTCCCACCAATCGGAGAAAAGAAGCGGTAAAAGCGACATGTTTAAAAATTTAGATTTTTAATATTCTTCCAACCAAGAAATCGTTGTTTCTTCTCCTTCTTATATCTTCTTTTATTTCGTTGTTCTTAGATAATTTTGTTATACTCGCTTTAGAGTTCGCTTGGAAAGTTCTCTCTATTATGTACTCACTCGTAGCTTGCTCGGCTTAAACTGACATCTGCCTGTACTCTGCCGGCTTTATATTGATCGTCCGTTCTCCCAAACGAACATTCACGAAGCCTCGAGAAAGAAGATAGCGCCGACGCGTTTTCATTGACGTTTTCTCTCTTTTTCTCTATGTTTTTCTAAACCTAATAAATTTCATTTTTTTTATCGATTGAATCGTTATTATTTCATTTGATCCTTTTCGATATTTTGCTTAATTATTTGAAATTATTTCTATATAATCTTGTTTTCCTTTATTTTCTGACAATGAGAAAGGAACTAGAATTTTCGATCTCTTCTAAATGCTAACGTGCGTTCATTCTCAACCGTTCGTTGATCGAAGGTCGAATTAAATTTACAAATTGTCTTTCCCTTTCTTTTCCTTACAAATTTTGTTATTGTTCATATTATTTTTTTTTTTTTCATTTAAAAAAAAAAGTTATTGTAGTTATTTAATATATGGTAGAAAGTTCTCGATATTGAATTTATCAGATACTACAGTCATTTTTATCAAAATGTCTCAAATTAGCTTATTGTTCTTTCTATTGCATTTTTTAATACGCAACAACATTTTTAAAGGCACTTAAAAGGGAGAATTATTATTAATTTAAATTATGTTTTCATATTTTGTAAGCCTGAAATGACAAGCAGAAAATTAAGACTTAAATTTTAATCGATGACATTGCAACTATGATTTAAATACCAACAATACAATTTGATTTAAAAAAAGAAAATTTACTTTTTTTATTTTTAAAATAGCTTTAAATAAAATTAAATCTTTTTATGCATATGTCGATACTACAAATTTAGGATCTTATTTGTCTTTATGTTTATAATGAATTAAACAATTACACAATTATCAAATCATTTTACTGAAAGTTTTAAAAATTATGTTGAAAATAAATTCAAAATTTACAAGTTATAATTCAATGTGCTATTTTTTACGATTTCATGATTGATTTAATTATTATAAATAATAAAATAATTTTTTCAAATGATTTTCAAACGAAACCTTGGAAAATAACATTGAGAATTCGTTATCTTTTTATAAAATTACGTTCGAGGTCTATAACCTGTAATCCAATGTGTACTACAGTGTCTATTGATTTTCTATTAAAACTCTTTTGGGATTTCCATAATTGCAAAGAATGTCTCTTCATTTTACAAATCGATCTAATATCTAATACATTATATCTCATTTTCATTGATAATCGTTTAGTTGAAAGAGATAGAAAGGGAATAGCTTTCGCATGTTTATTTTTTGATTAAAGCCGTTCGCATAACCGTCATAATATTTTTATTTCGTTCTTGAACTAGTTCTCTCGAAGTTATTCTGCTCGCTTAATAAAAACGATTCCTCTCAATCGATTTAATCTCAAAATGAAACCGGTTTTGCACACATCAGGTAGAGCAATTTTTGTATTTGTATTTTTCTTCTATATATTTAACAAAAAAATAAATTTCATCGTAATAATAATTTTTTTATTACATCGCTGTAAAAAGAACAAATGTTCTTCTGCAAGTGCATTAAAATCTTTCTCGATTGTGCAACAAACAAATTCTGGCACAAAATCAAACATTCTCACGCAACTTCGTGACTTTTAATATTCATTTTTAGGAACGTTTATTAATATTACACGAATGATTTATTAATATCAAAGAACATAATTCTAAGTATTTGATGATAAGATGGGATGAATCGAAAAATACGATATATCGAATATTCTAGATTAAGATAATATTTTATTCCAAATGAACACGCTACCGATCGATACGAAATTTCCCGCCATTTCTAGCAAATTCAAGAAGGTTCGGCGTGTTTTTCGAAGGCGTCTACTAACTCACGTTTTTATTAGTCAAACTATTAATGCCGCTCTTAAGCCGGCATTTCGATAATAAATCTGCGTATAAACGTGTAAATATTTAATATTAAAGTAAACTTTAAAGGATATTACGTCTGAAATGTTATAACGAGAATCTTCTACAAGTTTAACAAAAAAAAATAGCTATATTAGAAATGAATAAGAAATATTTGGTTAATAAGATAAATCATTGATTTCAAATTCATATATGTAAAACAATTAATTATTATAAGTTAAAAAAGAAAACAAACAAAGAAAACAGGATCAAAATACGTTATTCGATAATCGTTGAATAACAATTAACAAAAAGTCAAAAAGTAGCCTATGTTTTTGTTACCGATACTGTTTTCAAATTGATTGGAGGGTTTGGATTATTTTTAACGTTTATTTATAATCAACATTTAAGATTAGATTAAAAACATCATAATTTGTTTATATTCATTGTATTAGGTTAACGCAGATACTTTAATATACAAATTAATCTTGTTAGGCTTTCTATAACAATTACATCTATTAGTTAGAATTATGTCTTACAAATCATCTTCATGTTCACCAATGATGAAAAAGTGTAAAAATAAGTATAAAATAAGTTTGGATGCTCAAAACTTGAAGCCAGAGGACATAAGTATAACAATAACTGGAAGGAAAGTTACTATTATAGGTAAACACAAAGGTGAAAGGAACGAAGATGGTTACGAAGTTAAACAATTTAAAAGGAGGTACATGTTTCCTGAGACATGCAATATGGATCGTGTAAGCTCTACTTTATCAACTAACGGAGTTCTTACTATCACTGCACCTGAAATGGTATACGAAAGAATTGTCAACATTGACATTATAGAAAAACTTGAGTCGATGGAAGACGATGAAACTGAAATATCTGATGAAGATTAAATAGACTTCAAATCCTGAATTTAATGCAATAGACAAAACAAAATAAGACTGCTGAAGATCATTAAAAACTAGTTTCTATATAAAAATTTGCAATTAAATATTATTATATATTAATATTATGCCGTCCAATGACATTATGTTGCTGTCGCATGAAAATTATTGGACAAAATATATTGGACAACAAATAATTGTTGTTAAAAAGAATCTTGGACATATGTGCAGATATTAAAGTGTTAAGTCTACATAATTAATTATTGTTTTATTTTCTCTAAGATAGAATTCCATAATTTAAGAAATGTTTGGATATTTTATATAATAAAAGTTATATTTTGTCTATAAATCCGCTTTCATTCTTATTTATAAATTAAATGTCTCTTCTGAGTTGTAAAAAAACAAAAATTTCGACCATTGATGACTGATGGAATGTTTAAAGTTGGTCCATAGGAACTTGAATGACAGTGATTCTCTTCTATCAGTTTTTTGCAATTAGATTGTTTTTACTATTTGTACAAAGTTGAAAGTCTGTAGATTCTTGACTATCTATGGTAGGAATATTCAAAAATTATTTTATATAAATTAAACCATGTAATTTGTTATAAATATAAAGTATAAATATATTTTCTTTATGGACGGATAATTGTACATTGAATATACAAAGTATATTAAATATACAAATATATGTATAAGCTTACAGGAAAGTCACTAACATTATATAAAAGTAATACTAATTTTTATGATCAATTCATGTGATATTAAACATTTTCTTTTCTTTTAAAAATTCACTTGGTAACATTACCGCTCTATATAGTTGTTATTAACAATATCAAACTTTATCTTACTTTCATGATAAATATAACCCCTTGCGCTATAATTTAACAAGTCGAATTACATACTAAAGTTATCGCTACATTTTGTGCTTCTTATGTTTGACCCATAAGATTTGCCATGAGTAGGATTCTTGTTTCTCGTATTTAGGCTACAAAGCGTATCATGAATCTTATACGTTGTTATAATGCAAGGGGTTAATAACATAACATTCTAATCAAAATAATAAAAAACATTTTTTTAAATACAATAGTATTAATACATTTTAAGTATTAATTGCTAATTTATGGACGGATTAATCGAGTTAATACATTCTTGTGTAATTATTACATTTTAAATCTTTCTAAAGATGTATATGTCTTTAACTAAATATTTAATGATTACTTTGTTGTACTCTTAAATTGGTATATTAGCGTCATAACGCTTGACAATAAAAATCTATACAATATTTTCTGCACGGCACGCATAAGAACACTTTAGTTGCATTGTTTTATAAAAACAATCATTTTAAAAGCATGAACGAATAATTGTATATTCGCCAAAATAAATGCGTTCAGATCTAGATATTTGAAAATTAATAGAAAAAAAATCTTGCAACTTGAACAATCTATGATGATTGATTCCTAACATTATGTTGCAAAATATCCTATAATACTAGAAACCACTAACAAAAAGATAGAAATATTAAAATTAGTGGCACTGTTGCATCGGTTATCAAAATAACAGAAACACCATGTTACCTCATCATAATAATCTCTATGGATATCTAGCTGATAAATACTATTGTTAACGTAATGTCCTAGACGAACATCTTTTGCAGCAGGACGGCATCCCTCATAACGATCAGCTGGTATATCTGTTCTGAAACTGCGTACTGAACTCAAGCATTCTCTTGTAATGATGGTCTCAGCTGCATAAATATAAATTCATAATATTCAATCTTATATTTAACAATAAAAAGAACATATTTTTTTAAAATGATTGATTATTATAAGAATTAGAAGCATTACCCCCTTTTCTTTCAATTATTTTAACACATTTGTCATCGTACTCCGGACAAGATTCTCCCCAGTACCATAACCAATTTAACGGAGTGCCACACCCTGGATGATTACTGTTGCATCTGTAACACAGAAGACTTTCCCCTAAAATTATAATATTATTTATTAAATAATGTCTAATAAATATAGAATTGTCAATGAAAACTAATCCATAAGACCACACCTTACCTTTATTGATTAGTAAACTTAGTAGAAAAATAGAAAATACAATTTTCTTTTCCATGTTGATGAGTTCATGCAATTGTCGTCACTAATTGCAAATATTAACAGTATTGTTTAAAGTATTATTATTATTATTTGTTCTTTTAAATGTAATAAAATATATGCAAACACAATAAAATTCTTTTCTGTTATTCAACACACGCGTAGTTTTAATGAAACATGAGTGTTAGTAATTAGTTTTCCTATGAAGAACAGGTGGCTAAGTATTTGAGCCAATCACAATGCTCCATTTAGAAATATTTTTTAACTAGATGAGTCATGATTTATTATTATAAGTTAATTTATATTATTAATAAAGATTAATCGAAAAAATTTGCAATATAAAAATTTGTTCAGCATTGAAGTAAGTAGGAGAGCACAATATTTGAATTGAACTTGAGAATTGAACTAAAGAAAGCTTAATTTACAATTATCGACAGTTCGGAAGAAAATCTAGTGACATTTATGTTTGAATTCCAAGTATGGGACATACAATGTTTTATTATCGACGGTTGAAAAAACAGGAATCTACAGCAATCGATAACTAAGAACCATTCTAAGTCTGTTCATACTAAAAACAGCAGAAAACTTGGCATAGAACCTCAACAGCAAAATAAAATAAATAAGTGCTTTTAATTGCTTAACACTTTCCAAATCAAAATCGATAACTGCTCACTTTTTATTAATTATTTATTTAATTAGTTATTAATAATTGAAAATACAAAAACATTTTTTCTCATTGCTAAGCAAAGCAATGAAGTTTTCTATTGTTTTTTGTTTTCGATCAATTGCTCACTTTTTGTTTATCAGGCTCCTCGACTTTTAATAATTAATTATTTAATTAGTTATTANCAGGCTCCTCGACTTTTAATAATTAATTATTTAATTAGTTATTATTAATTGAAAATACAAAAACATTTTTTCTCATTGCTAAGCAAAGCAATGAAATTTTCTATTGTTTTTTGTTTTCAATCAATTGCTCACTTTTTGTTTATCAGGCTCTTCAGCTTTTAAAAATTAATTATTTAATTAGTTATTAATAATTGAAAAATCGAAAACAAATTATTTTTTATAATTATTTTTACAATTATTAATACAATATTCTTTGATAGTATATAATATAGTTATATTTATTAAAAAAATTTTAAATAATTATATTTATTTATAGTGTCTAAATACGTGTGTGCCATCAGAAATGCGTTTTTTATACATATATATTTTAAAAAGTAAAAGAAAATCAAAACGAATAGATGATAAATCTAACGATGATAACCTGTAACAAAAAGAAAACTATATTAATCATACAATCAAGTGATACAATAGCCAAACATACAAATCGTTCAATTCGCAGATGCACTTTTCAATTGAATTCTCTATTTACTTTAATCAAATCTCTATCTATCGTTGTAATGAAATTAAATTTAAACATAAAATAAATAAAAATAAAGAAATAGGAAAAATAAAAATACTACGTTACTAGAAAAAATAATATTTATTAATTATTATGAAATACTTTTAAGCTGCATTATATAGAAAAGAAAAATTACAAATTTAATAAAATACGATCAAAATGAAAAATTTTAAAGATGAAACAACAAAAAAGAAATTACTGTAATATTTACCGAACGTTATTTAAGCTTCAAAATTTAATATTACGAAAATTGTAATATTTTTGACTCTAACTAACACATATGCATCTTTTAAACGATATAGACACGAATTTGGTGTCCCAAGGAGATGGAATGGTCCATCATCTCCAATTACAACTACAAATTAACGACGAGCAAAAAAGTAATATAATAAAATATAAAATATGACTAGAGAGCTATTCTCTTGCTGTTGAACCTTTGAAAATAACTCAATAGTCTATGCAGTTGCCCTCTTCAGCCAAAATTAAGTGGGGGGCCTCTTCGGCATTTGCCTCTTCGGCATTTAGCCTCTTCTTTTTTCATGCCCTAAACGCTGCTGTGAGGCTTTTTTTAATATTTACTCGAATGCCTCAACAGATATTTGATTTAACACTTTGCATTTAAAAAATTAAATAATATCAAACAAAAGTAGAAACTCTTTGTAATACATTTTATGGTCTTGTAATACACTATAGTCTTCTTTACTCGACCACTTTTATCTTTTATCTATACTTTACTTTGTATTTACTATACATATAAAACAAATGAAGTATTCAGTAGGAATGACTAAAAAGAGCAAAGCTTTTATTAATATACTTAATATTAATATAAGTAAGTATCCAGCGTATTCAGCTATCTTCACTTTTTCGAAAAAAAATTAATTTAAAAACAACGCAAAGACTTTTGAATCGTTCTGATACTGATTTATATCTCGCGGTACAAAGTATCAGCAATATATAGAAAAAATACAAGAAATATTTAAATGATAAATAAATCTAAAGGTTGCTGAATCTTTGTATAATATCCGGAGAAGAGATTGTCCACTCCTAAGTGGAAATTATAATCGCGCGACTTCTCCGGTCTCTACCTACTTACAAATTAAATAAACATACACACCTAAGTATGCTACCAGCCTGTATATTGGCAATATTTAAAAAGATCACACATACATACATACCCACCCACTCACTCCACGATTCTCACACATACCACCAGGGTGCAAAAGCCTAAACTAGAGAGYATGCCCCGGGGCACCTCCGACACCCTAGTTCAAACGCGTGTTTTCTAAATTTTTGGGAGTACGTACCAATGCTGTAATCGTCTGATAAGGCTAGTGATTATTGCATAAATAACTAATGCAAAAATTCAAAGTATAAACTAGTATATATGCATACTATATTATAGTTTCTACAAATAAAAGCGGTAAACTTTACTATGCAAAACGATTGTTAAAAAAAAAAAAATTCGTATCGTTACGCGTGACTTTACAAGTTATTTTGATTCAATAACTTTAAAAAATGCGCGGTATTACGTATCGCGAAACGATGTACAATGCACACACCTAACGCACACACAAGTGCAATGTACACCGTGCTATGACTAGCACAATGACAGCCGCCAATAGGGGAAAAACTTAAAACTAAACCTATACTAACCGTTTCTCACCTAAACGAGTAGCACCTGGACACACGCATAGATGAGAATGCAGAAAATATAGGGGAGAGAAACGGGAGATTAGTATATTAGAAGCTGAAAATCCTGATCTAAAAAATATGATTAAATACACATAAATACATAACATATAAATACATAATACATAAAGAAATTTTAAAAAAATTTATCTAAGCGGCTAAGGACTTTACAATTTATTTGATAAATAATAACTTTTAATATCTTTTAATATCTTTTATATAATATCTTTTAAAAAATATATATATATTTTAAAACCTCGGACGACTCCTTTCATTAAGTTGGCTGTTCTAATAAAACAACTGGGCTTTGAGCCACCACTTAATTGCTAGAATCTATCCGTTCGCGAATTTGATTTGTCTTCTTGCTCATTTATTTATAATATCGAAGTATCGATATATCGAAATTAATTGCGATTAGATAAACTAAGTACGAAGCAATGCATGTAAGACATTTATTACATGCTTTTTTGGACGAAAACGAGTAAATTAATGCTCAATTTCACCACTACTAACCACGAACAAAATACGTAATAAGAAAGAAAGTGCATTAATTAATTGCATTCATAATTAAATGAATTAAACCGATGAGACAAGAAAACCTATCCTGAACTAATATCATAAAACATACAATACAATATACAATACAATATACAATTTTAATGAGTAACTCCTAGAAAGGAATTACTCATGTGCTCGTCACTAATTTATTGAAATAATTACAATCAGTAACTCGTGCCGATTAAGACCTTTCATCCGCGACATGATTGAGCTCCGGAGGGACTTTAAATTTTTGACTCACTGCATAAGAAGTTCTACGATGGCTCCAAAACACTCCTACTTCGCAGCAAGTATTGAAGAAGATCCATCGATGATCCATCGAAGAATTCATCTCACGTCTTTGATAAGGTGGAAAGTCCGTCGTCATATCTGTAAAATAAAATAGAATAAAATGATAAGGTATATGTAATATGATCAAAAATCATATCAAACAAAAACGAATAAAATGTTAATAAAAATGAATACTTACAATGCATTCCAATGGGATGAAGCTCAATGGCATCATGGTAATGCATCTCGCGTGAATCTAATGACGCGGTATAAACGAAAATAAGAAACTATAGATGAGTTTCTTTTCGCGAAACCGAAATTAAATTATACGGCGAACAACACTGACCCTAATTCGCGTTTGATTTTAATTTGTTTTACGCCCGTTCACTGACTATACAACTAATTCAAAGACTGTGGGCAAAGCAGTCTATTGAAACAAACAAATTTCACACTTTATTTTAATCCTGAAACGCGTTAAATTTTAAATCTTCATTGATGCACTGACTCTAATACGCGAACGGTCTGTGCGCTGTTTAAAGATAAAAATACAACTTTACTCGAACAAACTCTAATGCTATTACTGCGTTGGTCGCAGTTAATTATATATCGCGTATCGCAAAAATAGTTCGCGAACGCGACGGAATTGAAATTAACGAACGAACGTGCTTCTAATCCGTGATTTTAATTTTATTTAAACGATCAAACACTCCCGTATATTGCTTCGCGTACGATTGCAATGTACGAACACTTGCAACACTTCACAAACACAATTCAGAAACACTTTCAACGCTGCAATATTCCCATGATGATCTGAAACAGAAATAAAAACAAAATTATGAATATCATTTTTGTAAGAAAAAATTATTATAATTATTAAGAAAGTGTTTAAAATAAAATTTGACTCACGTTTATTTTTCAGTGATGAATACACGATAGGTGTCCTACCCTTAGGATGACGATGAGCACAAGTCTAAATCGAATAAAAGAAACCTATGGAAAAAACGAAACTGTTACATACGGCGTACAACACTGATTCTACTTTTCGATTCTTTTATATTTTATTTTAACGATGCAACACACGAGTACTTCATTGCCTACACGCTCGATTGCAATGATGTTCTGAAACAGAAAAAGAAAAAGAACATTAATGTCATCGTCGTAATAAAAAACCATTAAGTTATTATAGAAATTTTTGATAGAAAAATATACTTACTTTTAGTTTTCATTGATGACTGCAGGATGGGTATCCTACCATTAAGATGACGATGAATAAAATAAAATTTATGAAAAAATCTGAAAAGTTGAAACATACTAAAGATTATATTATAGTACAATATTCCCTGTAAATCATTCCTGAAGGCATGGCACACTTTAAAAAATAGTCTATTATAAAGAATCAATATAAATTCAAGCAATATTAATTGTCTTTATCACCCTACTTGTATGAAATTACATACAAAGGATGTAATGTTAATCAAAATTGTAATACAAATCTTTAAAGTTGTCTAAAGAAAAGAATAACTGTAGTAGTAAACTTAAAAAAGAATAACCTGACAAGTGTATCAATTGTTATACTGTCCAATGCTATAATAAACTTTTTAAACGATTAATTCAATAATGATGAGAGACTTCCAAATAATATAATCGAAAGATTTCGATAATGTCGAGGGTAAAAAATATTTGCGTAGAAAAAAATTCCATGTACATTGATATGCATTTTTCTAAGCATTTTTATTTTCTTATTTTACGGTATAATTTCTATAGATATCGACGTATAATGATCAATTTGTATTGTCTGTGTTAATAAAGTATATATTTCGACAATTGTTATGTTCCTATATACTATTTTTAATTATTCAATATTTTTCTAGAATAGATGGAAAAAATGCAAAATTATCAAGGTCATTAGAGCTACGAGGCTTTGTGGGTTGACTATTGCGCATACTATTGCACAGCAGATGCGCAGCAGAGACAACGCAGTTGCATTGCAGGTGAAACGCAGAGGAAATGCCATATTTAAAATCTGTCAGCTGTATATGTTCCAGCGTACTGCATCATCTCGTTTAATCCAGGTAATCGAAAAGTATTTTACACCTTTCTATTATATATCAAACGATAGCTACACACAAGATTTTCATATATACGTGAGTGTTTTCAAAACGAAATATTAAAAAGTTCGAAAGATATTTGTAAGAATATAATCATCAGTGTATGTCAGTTTCGCACAAAATCTAACCAATGTTACATAACAATATTTTTTCTAATTCCCAGCTTTTTTCATGGTATCGATACTTACTACCATCTCTAATAATGCTCTAATTAATTATTTTTCATAATTATGTCTTCAAAGATCGTATTTCGTATTAATTTCAATTTTTATAACCTACAAATACATACATAAGTATATAGGTAGCTCGTACGCATACACTCTCATGTATATGGTTTTCTTTATATTGTACTAATGTATATAATTTTATTTTTTACTTTTCTTAGGTTTCGAGAGCATTGGAGAGTCCAGAACGAATACATATATTCAGTCAAACAATTGTGTTTACTCTTTTATATCTTCATATTCATCGAGGTAAGCGTTATTCTTTTTTTAAGCTATGTAGAAATGTATAGAAATAAAAGAGTGAGAACGAGAGTGAGAGAAAGAGAGAGAATAAGAAAACAAAACATTAACCAACAGGCAATTATGAATTGGTGTGTATATTCCCAGGAATTTTCCAAGATGAAAACAGAAGAAAGACAATCGAAACAAAACGTAATCAGACGAACGTTGGACGAAGGATAAGCAGTAACGTACCTCATACCCCTTCCGACCTTCAACGAGTTAAGATCTAACGCGAATGTAACGTATATTAAAATGTTAATATAATCAAGATTTTTTTCTTATCCAAAATTTATTAATATTATTACTAAGTTTACTCTTAGGGAAGTTGTTTTTTTGGACGGGTTTAATT